>NW_027276109.1:0-44455 GCF_030028105.1 Mobula birostris | reverse complement strand
TAGGGGGTTTGTCGAGATAGTCGCGGGTGTAGGGACTGTAGGAGTTTATGCAGATAGTGAGGGGTGTAGGGACAAGGGGATTATGGAGATAGGTAGGGGTGTACGGACTGTAGGGGGTTATGGAGATAATGAGGGGTGTAGGGACTGTAAGGGATTATGCAGTTAATGACGGGGTTAGGGACTGTAGGTGGTTATGGAGATAGTGAGGGATTTAGGGACTGTAGGGGGTTATGGAGATAGTGAGAGGTGTAGGGAATGTAGGGGGTTATGGAGATAGTGAGGGGTGTAGGGACTGTAGGGGTTTGTGGAGATAGGGAGGGGTGTACGGACTGTAGCTGGTTATCGA
This sequence comes from Mobula birostris, assembly GCF_030028105.1. Classification (NCBI taxonomy): domain Eukaryota; kingdom Metazoa; phylum Chordata; class Chondrichthyes; order Myliobatiformes; family Myliobatidae; genus Mobula; species Mobula birostris. The sequence continues at coordinate 44,109 of NW_027276109.1, read as the reverse complement.
GATAGTGAGGGGTGTTGGGACTGTAGGGGGTTATGTACATAGTGAGAGGTGTAGGGACTGTAGGGGGTTATGGAGATAGTGAGGGGTGTAGGGACTGTAGGGGGTTATGGAGATAGGGAGGGGTGTAGGGAATGTAAGGAGTTATGGAGATAGTGAGAGGTGTACGGAATCTCGGGGTTTGTGGATATCGTAAGGAGTGTAGCCACTGTAGGGGGTTATGGAGATAGGGAGGGAATAGGTACTGAAGGGGTTTGTGGAGATAGTGAGGGGTGTAGGGACTGTAGGGGGTTATGGAGATAGTGAGCGCTGTAAGGACTGTAGGGGGTTAAGAAAGTGAGGGGTATAAGGACTGTAGTGGGTATGTCGAGATAGTGGGGGGTGTAGGGGCTGTAGGGGTTTATGCAGATAGTGAGGGGTGTAGGGTCTCTAGGGGATTATGGAGATAGTGAGGGGTGTACGGACTGTAGGGGGTTATGGAGATAGTGAGGAGTTTAAGGACTGTAGGGGGTTATAGAGATAATGAGGGGTGTAGGGACTGCCGGGGGTTACGGAGATAGTGAGTTGTGTAGGGACTGTAGGGGTCTGCGGAGATAGTGAGGGGTGTAGGGACTGTAGGGGGTTATGGAGATAGTGAGGGGTGCAGGGACTGTAGGGGATTATGGAGATAGTCGGCGTTGTAGGGTCTGTATGGGTTTATAGAGATAGTGAGGTCTGTAAGGACTGTAGGGGGTTAAGGAGATAGTGAGGGTGTAGGGACCGTAGGGGTTTATAAAGATAGTGAGGGGTGTAGGGACTGCAGGGGGTTACGGAGATAGTGAGGTGTGTAGGGTCTGTAGGGTACATGGAGATAGTGAGGGGTGTACGGGCTCTAGGGGTCTGTGGAGTTAGTGAGAGGTGCTAAGACTGTAGGGGGTTGGGGAGATAGTGAGGGGTATAGGGACTGTAGGGGGTTATGGAGGTAATGAGGGGTGTAGGGACTGTAGATGCTTATGGAGATAGTGAGGGGTGTAGGGACTGTAGGGGGTTATTGAGATAGTGAGGGGTGTCGGGACTGTAGGGGGTTATAGAGATAGTGAGGGGTGTAGGGACTGTAGGGGCTTCAGGAGATAGTGAGGGGCATAGGGACTGTAGGGGGTTTGTCGAGATAGTGGGGTGTGTAGGGACTGTAGGGGTTTATGGAGATAATGAGTGGTGTAGGGACTGTAGGGGATTATACAGTTAGTGACTGGGGTAGGGACTGCAGGCGGCTATGGAGATAGTGAAGTGTGTAGGGACTGTAGGGGGTTATATTAATAGTGAGGGGTGTAGGGACTGTAGGGGGTTATTGAGATATTGAGGTGTGTAGGGACTGTAGGGTATATGAAGATAGTGAGGGGTTTAGGGACTGTAGGGGTCTGTGGAGATAGGGAGGGGTGTACGGACTGTAGCTGGTTATCGAGATAGTGAGGGGTGTTGGGACTGTAGGGGGTTATGGAGATAGTGAGGCGTGTAGGGTCTGTAGGGGTTTGTGGAGATAGTGAGGGGTGTTGGGACTGTAGGGGGTTATGGAGAGAGGGAGGGGTGTACGGACTGTAGCTGGTTATCGACATAGTGAGGGATGTAGGGACTGTAGGGGGTTATGGAGATAGTGAAGGGTGTAGAGACTGTAGTGGTTTGTGGAGATAGTGAGGGGTGTAGGGAATGTAGGGGGTTATGGAGATAGGGAGGGGTGTAGTGAATGTAGGGAGTTATGGAGATAGTGAGAGGTGTACGGACCCTAGGGGTTTGTGGAGACAGTCAGGGGTGTAGGGACTGTAGGGTATATGGAGATAGTAAGGGGTGTAGGGACTGTAGGGTGTAATGGAGATAGTGAGGGGTGTTCGGACTGTAGGGGTCTGTGGAAATAGTGGGGGGTGTAAGGTCTGTAGGGGGTTATGGAGATAATGAGGGGTGCAGGGACTGTAGGGGTTATGGAGATCGTGAGGAGTGTAGGGACTGTAGGGGTCGGTGGAGATAGTGAGGGGTGTAGGGACTGTAGGGGGTTATGGAGATAGTGAGGGTTGTAGGGTATGTAGGGGATTATGGAGATAGTCAGGGGTGTAGGGTCTGTAGGGGGTTATAGAGATAGTGAGTGCTGTAAGGACTGTAGCGGGTTAATGAGGTAATGAAGGGTAAAGGGACTGTCGGGGGTTTGTCGAGATAGTGGCGGGTGTAGGGACTGTAGGAGTTTATGCAGATCGTGAGGGGTGTAGGGACTAGGGGATTATGGAGATAGGTAGGGGTGTACGGACTGTAGGGGTTTATGGAGATAATGAGGGGTGTCGGGACTGTAAGGGATTATGCAGTTAGTGACGGGGTTAGGGACCGTAGGTGGTTATGGAGATAGTGAGGGGTTTAGGGACTGTAGGGGGATATGGAGATAATGAGGGGTGTAGGAACTGTAGGGGATTATACAGTTATTGACGGGAGTAGGGATTGCAGGCGGCTATGGAGATAGTGAAGGGTGTAGGGACTGTAGGGGGTTATAGAAACAGTGAGGGGTGTAGGGTCTGTAGGTGTTTGTGGAGATAGTGGGGCGTGTAGGGTCTTTAGGGGGTTATGGAGATAATGAGCGGTGTAGGGACTGTAGGGGTTTGTGGAGTTACGGAGGGGTGCTGAGACTGTAGGGGGTTAGGGAGATAGTGAGGGGTGTAGGGACTGTAGGGGGTTATGGAGATAATGAGGGGTTAGGGACTGTAGGGGTTTATGCAGATAGTGAGGGGTGTAGAGACTGTAGGGGGTTATGGAGATAGTGAGAGGTGTAGGGAATGTAGGGGGTTATGGAGATAGTGAGGGGTGTAGGGACTGTAGTGGTTTGTGGAGATAGTGAGGGGTGTAGGGACTGTAGGCGTTTATGGAGATAGGGAGGGGTGTAGGGAATGTAAGGAGTTATGGAGATAGTGAGAGGTGTACGGACTCTCGGGGTTTGTGGATATCGTAAGGAGTGTAGCGACTGTAGGGGGTTATGGAGATAGGGAGGGAATAGGTACTGAAGGGGTTTGTGGAGATAGTGAGGGGTGTAGGGACTGTAGGGGGTTATGGAGATAGTGAAGGGTGTAGCGACTGTAGGGGGTTATAGAGATAGTCAGGGGTGCAGGGACTGTAGGGGGTGATGGAGATAGTGAGGGGTGTAGGGACTGTAGGGGTTTGTGGAGATAGTGAGGGGTGTAGGGACTGTAGGGGGTTATGGAGATAGGGAAGGTTGTAGGGAATGTAGGGAGTTATGGAGATAGTGAGAGGTGTACGGACTCTAGGGTTTGTGGAGATCATGAGGAGTGTAGGGACTGCAGGGCGTTATGGAGATAGGGAGGGAATAGGGACTGAAGGGGTTTGTGGAGATAGTGAGGGGTGCTGAGACTAGGGTGTTATGGAGATAGGGATGGTTTTAGGGAATGTAGGGGGTTATGCAAATAGTGAGGGGTGTAGGGACTGTAGGGGGTTATGGAGATAGCGAGGGGTGTAGGGACAGTAGGGGGTTAGGGAATAGTGAGGGGTGTAGGGATTGTAGGGGGTTATGGAGATAATGAGGGGTTATGGACTGTAGGGGGTTATGGAGACAGTGAGGGGTGTAGGGAATGTAGGGGGTTATGCAGATAGTGAGGGCTGTAGGGACTGTAGGGGATTATGGAGATAGCGAGGGGTGTAGGGACTGTAGGGGTTTGTGGAGATAGTGAGGGGTGTAGGGCATGTTGAGGTTTATGGAGATAGGGAGGGGTGTACGGACTGTAGCTGGTTATCGAGATAGTGAGGGATGAAAGGGACTGTAGGGGGTTATGGAGATAGTGAAGGGTGTAGGGACTGTAGTGGTTTGTGGAGATAGTGAGGGGTGTAGTGAATGTAGGGAGTTATGGAGATAGTGAGAGGTGTACGGACTCTAGGGGTTTGTGGAGATAGTGAGGGGCGTAAGGACTGTAGGGGGTTATGGAGATAGGGAGGGAATAGGGACTGAATGGGTTGCTGGAGATAGTGAGGGGTGTGGGGACTGTAGGTCGTTATGGAGATAGTGAGGGGTGTATGAACTGTAGGGTGTTATAGAGATAGTGAGGGGTGTAGGGACTGTAGGGGGTTATGGAGATTGTGAGGGGTGTAGGGACTGTAGGGGTTATAGAGATAGTGAGGGGTCTAGGGACTGTAGGGGTTTATGGAGATAGTGAGGGGTGTAGGGACTGTAGGGTTTTGTGGAGATAGTAAGGGGTGCAGAGACTGTAGGGTGTTATGGAGATAGGGATGGTTTTAGGGAATGTAGGGGGTTATGCAAATAGTGAGGGGTGTAGGGACTGTAGGGGGTTATGGAGATAGCGAGGGGTGTAGGGACAGTAGGGGGTTAGGGAATAGTGAGGGGTGTAGGGATTGTAGGGGGTTATGGAGATAATGAGGGGTTATGGACTGTAGGGGGTTATGGAGACAGTGAGGGGTGTAGGGACTGTAGGGGATTATGGAGATAGTGAGGGGTGTAGGGAATGTAGGGGGTTATGCAGATAGTGAGGGCTGTAGGGACTGTAGGGGATTATGGAGATAGCGAGGGGTGTAGGGACTGTAGGGGTTTGTGGAGATAGTGAGGGGTGTAGGGCATGTTGAGGTTTATGGAGATAGGGAGGGGTGTACGGACTGTAGCTGGTTATCGACATAGTGAGGGATGTAGGGACTGTAGGGGGTCTTGGAGATAGTGAAGGGTGTAGGGACTGTACTGGTTTGTGGAGATAGTGAGGGGTGTAGGCAATGTAGGGGGTTATGGAGATAGGGAGGGGTGTAGTGAATGTAGGGAGTTATGGAGATAGTGAGAGGTGTACGGACCCTAGGGGTTTGTGGAGATAGTCAGGGGTGTAGGGACTGTAGGGTATATGGAGATAGTAAGGGGTGCAGGGACTGAAGGGTGTCATGGAGATAGTGAGGGGTGTACGGACTCTAGGGGTCTGTGGAGATAGTGGAGGGTGTAATGTCTGTAGGGGGTTATGGAGATAATGAGGGGTGCAGGGACTGTAGGGGTTATGGAGATCGTGAGGAGTGTAGGGACTGTAGGGGTCAGTGGAGATAGTGAGGGGTGTAGGGACTGTGGGGAGTTATGGAGATAGTGAGGGTTGTAAGGAATGTAGGGGATTATGGAGATAGTCAGGGGTGTAGGGTCTGTAGGGGGTTATAGAGATAGTGAGTGCTGTAAGGACTGCAGCGGGTTAATGAGGTAATGAGTGGTAAAGGGACTGTAGGGGGTTTGTCGAGATAGTGGCGGGTGTAGGGACTGTAGGAGTTTATGCAGATAGTGAGGGGTGTAGGGACTAGGGGATTATGGAGATAGGTAGGGGTGTACGGACTGTAGGGGGATATGGAGATAATGAGGGGTGTAGGAACTGTAGGGGATTATACAGTTATTGACGGGGGTAGGGATTGCAGGCGGCTATGGAGATAGTGAAGGGTGTAGGGACTGTAGGGGGTTATAGAAACAGTGAGGGGTGTAGGGTCTGTAGGTGTTTGTGGAGATAGTGGGGCGTGTAGGGTCTTTAGGGGGTTATGGAGATAATGAGGGGTGTAGGGACTGTAGGGGTTTGTGGAGTTACTGAGGGGTGCTGAGACTGTAGGGGGTTAGGGAGATAGTGAGGGGTGTAGGGACTGTAGGGGTTATGGAGATCGTGAGGAGTGTAGGGACTGTAGGGGTCGGTGGAGATAGTGAGGGGTGTAGGGACTGTAGAGGGTTATGGAGATAGTGAGGGTTGTAGGGAATGTAGGGGATTATGGAGATAGTCAGGGGTGTAGGGTCTGTAGGGGGTTATAGAGATAGTGAGTGCTGTAAGGACTGTAGCGGGTTAATGAGGTAATGAGGGGTAAAGGGACTGTAGGGGGTTTGTCGAGATAGTCGCGGGTGTTGGGACTGTAGGAGTTTATGCAGATAGTGAGGGGTGTAGGGACAAGGGGATTATGGAGATAGGTAGGGGTGTAGGGACTGTAGGGGGTTATGGAGATAGGGAGGGGTGTAGGGAATGTAAGGAGTTATGGAGATAGTGAGAGGTTTACGGACTCTCGGGGTTTGTGGATATCGTAAGGAGTGTAGCGACTGTAGCGGGTTATGGAGATAGGGAGGGAATAGGTACTGAAGGGGATGTGGAGATAGTGAGGGGTGTAGGGACTGTAGGGGGTTATGGAGATAGTGAAGGGTGTAGCGACTGTAGGGGGTTATAGAGATAGTCAGGGGTGCAGGGACTGTAGGGGGTGATGGAGATAGTGAGGGGTGTAGGGACTGTAGGGGTTTGTGGAGATAGTGAGGGGTGTAGGGACTGTAGGGGGTTATGGAGATAGGGAAGGTTGTAGGGAATGTAGGGAGTTATGGAGATAGTGAGAGGTGTACGGACTCTAGGGTTTGTGGAGATCATGAGGAGTGTAGGGACTGCAGGGCGTTATGGAGATAGGGAGGGAATAGGGACTGAAGGGGTTTGTGGAGATAGTGAGGGGTATAGGGACTCTACGGGATAATGGAGATATTGGGGGGTGTAAGGTCTGTCGGAGGTTATGGAGATAATGAGGGGTCTAGGGTCTGCAGCAGATTATGGAATTAGTGAGGGGTATAGAGACTGTAGGGAGTTCTCAAGATAGTGAGGGATGTAGGGACTGTAGGTGGTTAAGGAGATAGTGAGGGGTGTAGGGACTGTAGGAGTTTGTGGAGATAGTGAGGGGCGTAAGGACTGTAGGGGGTTATGGAGATAGGGAGGGAATAGGGACTGAATGGGTTGCTGGAGATAGTGAGGGGTGTGGGGACTGTAGGTCGTTATGGAGATAGTGAGGGGTGTATGAACTGTAGGGTGTTATAGAGATAGTGAGGGGTGTAGGGACTGTAGGGGGTTATGGAGATTGTGAGGGGTGTAGGGACTGTAGGGGTTATAGAGATAGTGAGGGGTCTAGGGACTGTAGGGGTTTATGGAGATAGTGAGGGGTGTAGGGACTGTAGGGTTTTGTGGAGATAGTGAGGGGTGCTGAGACTGTAGGGTGTTATGGAGATAGGGATGGTTTTAGGGAATGTAGGGGGTTATGCAAATAGTGAGGGGTGTAGGGACTGTAGGGGGTTATGGAGATAGCGAGGGGTGTAGGGACAGTAGGGGGTTAGGGAATAGTGAGGGGTGTAGGGATTGTAGGGGGTTATGGAGATAATGAGGGGTTATGGACTGTAGGGGGTTATGGAGACAGTGAGGGGTGTAGGGACTGTAGGGGATTATAGAGATAGTGAGGGGTGTAGGGAATGTAGGGGGTTATGCAGATAGTGAGGGCTGTAGGAACTGTAGGGAATTATGGAGATAGCGAGGGGTGTAGGGACTGTAGGGGTTTGTGGAGATAGTGAGGGGTGTAGGGCATGTTGAGGTTTATGGAGATAGGGAGGGGTGTACGGACTGTAGCTGGTTATCGAGATAGTGAGGGATGTAGGGACTGTAGGGGGTTATGGAGATAGTGAAGGGTGTAGGGACTGTAGTGGTTTGTGGAGATAGTGAGGGGTGTAGTGAATGTAGGGAGTTATGGAGATAGTGAGAGGTGTACGGACTCTAGGGGTTTGTGGAGATAGTGAGGGGCGTAAGGACTGTAGGGGGTTATGGAGATAGGGAGGGAATAGGGACTGAATGGGTTGCTGGAGATAGTGAAGGGTGTAGGGACTGTAGTGGTTTGTGGAGATAGTGAGGGTTGTAGGGAATGTAGGGGGTTATGGAGATAGGGAGGGGTGTAGTGAATGTAGGGAGATATGGAGATAGTGAGAGGTGTACGGACCCTAGGGGTTTGTGGAGATAGTCAGGGGTGTAGGGACTGTAGGGTATATGGAGATAGTAAGGGGTGCAGGGACTGTAGGGTGTCATGGAGATAGTGAGGGGTGTACGGACTCTAGGGGTCTGTGGAGATAGTGGGGGGTGTAATGTCTGTAGGGGTTTATGGAGATAATGAGGGGTGCAGGGACTGTAGGGGTTATGGAGATCGTGAGGAGTGTAGGGACTGTAGGGGTCAGTGGAGATTGTGAGGGGTGTAGGGACTGTGGGGAGTTATGGAGATAGTGAGGGTTGTAGGGAATGTAGGGGATTATGGAGATAGTCAGGGGTGTAGGGTCTGTAGGGGGTTATAGAGATAGTGAGTGCTGTAAGGACTGCAGCGGGTTAATGAGGTAATGAGGGGTAAAGGGACTGTAGGGGGTTTGTCGAGATAGTGGCGGGTGTAGGGACTGTAGGAGTTTATGCAGATAGTGAGGGGTGTAGGGACTAGGGGATTATGGAGATAGGTAGGGGTGTACGGACTGTAGGGGGATATGGAGATAATGAGGGGTGTGGGAACTGTAGGGGATTATACAGTTATTGACGGGGGTAGGGATTGCAGGCGGCTATGGAGATAGTGAAGGGTGTAGGGACTGTAGGGGGTTATAGAAACAGTGAGGGGTGTAGGGTCTGTAGGTGTTTGTGGAGATAGTGGGGCGTGTAGGGTCTTTAGGGGGTTATGGAGATAATGAGGGGTGTAGGGACTGTAGGGGTTTGTGGAGTTACTGAGGGGTGCTGAGACTGTAGGGGGTTAGGGAGATAGTGAGGGGTGTAGGGACTGTAGGGGTTATGGAGATCGTGAGGAGTGCAGGGACTGTAGGGGTCGGTGGAGATAGTGAGGGGTGTAGGGACTGTAGAGGGTTATGGAGATAGTGAGGGTTGTAGGGAATGTAGGGGATTATGGAGATAGTCAGGGGTGTAGGGTCTGTAGGGGGTTATAGAGATAGTGAGTGCTGTAAGGACTGTAGCGGGTTAATGAGGTAATGAGGGGTAAAGGGACTGTAGGGGGTTTGTCGAGATAGTCGCGGGTGTAGGGACTGTAGGAGTTTATGCAGATAGTGAGGGGTGTAGGGACAAGGGGATTATGGAGATAGGTAGGGGTGTACGGACTGTAGGGGGTTATGGAGATAATGAGGGGTGTAGGGACTGTAAGGGATTATGCAGTTAATGACGGGGTTAGGGACTGTAGGTGGTTATGGAGATAGTGAGGGATTTAGGGACTGTAGGGGGTTATGGAGATAGTGAGAGGTGTAGGGAATGTAGGGGGTTATGGAGATAGTGAGGGGTGTAGGGACTGTAGGGGTTTGTGGAGATAGGGAGGGGTGTACGGACTGTAGCTGGTTATCGAGATAGTGAGGGGTGTTGGGACTGTAGGGGGTTATGTACATAGTGAGAGGTGTAGGGACTGTAGGGGGTTATGGAGATAGTGAGGGGTGTAGGGACTGTAGGGGGTTATGGAGATAGGGAGGGGTGTAGGGAATGTAAGGAGTTATGGAGATAGTGAGAGGTGTACGGAATCTCGGGGTTTGTGGATATCGTAAGGAGTGTAGCCACTGTAGGGGGTTATGGAGATAGGGAGGGAATAGGTACTGAAGGGGTTTGTGGAGATAGTGAGGGGTGTAGGGACTGTAGGGGGTTATGGAGATAGTGAGCGCTGTAAGGACTGTAGGGGGTTAAGAAAGTGAGGGGTATAAGGACTGTAGTGGGTATGTCGAGATAGTGGGGGGTGTAGGGGCTGTAGGGGTTTATGCAGATAGTGAGGGGTGTAGGGTCTCTAGGGGATTATGGAGATAGTGAGGGGTGTACGGACTGTAGGGGGTTATGGAGATAGTGAGGAGTTTAAGGACTGTAGGGGGTTATAGAGATAATGAGGGGTGTAGGGACTGCCGGGGGTTACGGAGATAGTGAGTTGTGTAGGGACTGTAGGGGTCTGCGGAGATAGTGAGGGGTGTAGGGACTGTAGGGGGTTATGGAGATAGTGAGGGGTGCAGGGACTGTAGGGGATTATGGAGATAGTCGGCGTTGTAGGGTCTGTATGGGTTTATAGAGATAGTGAGGTCTGTAAGGACTGTAGGGGGTTAAGGAGATAGTGAGGGGTGTAGGGACCGTAGGGGTTTATAAAGATAGTGAGGGGTGTAGGGACTGCAGGGGGTTACGGAGATAGTGAGGTGTGTAGGGTCTGTAGGGTACATGGAGATAGTGAGGGGTGTACGGGCTCTAGGGGTCTGTGGAGTTAGTGAGAGGTGCTAAGACTGTAGGGGGTTGGGGAGATAGTGAGGGGTATAGGGACTGTAGGGGGTTATGGAGGTAATGAGGGGTGTAGGGACTGTAGATGCTTATGGAGATAGTGAGGGGTGTAGGGACTGTAGGGGGTTATTGAGATAGTGAGGGGTGTCGGGACTGTAGGGGGTTATAGAGATAGTGAGGGGTGTAGGGACTGTAGGGGCTTCAGGAGATAGTGAGGGGCATAGGGACTGTAGGGGGTTTGTCGAGATAGTGGGGTGTGTAGGGACTGTAGGGGTTTATGGAGATAATGAGTGGTGTAGGGACTGTAGGGGATTATACAGTTAGTGACTGGGGTAGGGACTGCAGGCGGCTATGGAGATAGTGAAGTGTGTAGGGACTGTAGGGGGTTATATTAATAGTGAGGGGTGTAGGGACTGTAGGGGGTTATTGAGATATTGAGGTGTGTAGGGACTGTAGGGTATATGAAGATAGTGAGGGGTTTAGGGACTGTAGGGGTCTGTGGAGATAGGGAGGGGTGTACGGACTGTAGCTGGTTATCGAGATAGTGAGGGGTGTTGGGACTGTAGGGGGTTATGGAGATAGTGAGGCGTGTAGGGTCTGTAGGGGTTTGTGGAGATAGTGAGGGGTGTTGGGACTGTAGGGGGTTATGGAGAGAGGGAGGGGTGTACGGACTGTAGCTGGTTATCGACATAGTGAGGGATGTAGGGACTGTAGGGGGTTATGGAGATAGTGAAGGGTGTAGAGACTGTAGTGGTTTGTGGAGATAGTGAGGGGTGTAGGGAATGTAGGGGGTTATGGAGATAGGGAGGGGTGTAGTGAATGTAGGGAGTTATGGAGATAGTGAGAGGTGTACGGACCCTAGGGGTTTGTGGAGACAGTCAGGGGTGTAGGGACTGTAGGGTATATGGAGATAGTAAGGGGTGTAGGGACTGTAGGGTGTAATGGAGATAGTGAGGGGTGTACGGACTGTAGGGGTCTGTGGAAATAGTGGGGGGTGTAAGGTCTGTAGGGGGTTATGGAGATAATGAGGGGTGCAGGGACTGTAGGGGTTATGGAGATCGTGAGGAGTGTAGGGACTGTAGGGGTCGGTGGAGATAGTGAGGGGTGTAGGGACTGTAGGGGGTTATGGAGATAGTGAGGGTTGTAGGGAATGTAGGGGATTATGGAGATAGTCAGGGGTGTAGGGTCTGTAGGGGGTTATAGAGATAGTGAGTGCTGTAAGGACTGTAGCGGGTTAATGAGGTAATGAAGGGTAAAGGGACTGTCGGGGGTTTGTCGAGATAGTGGCGGGTGTAGGGACTGTAGGAGTTTATGCAGATCGTGAGGGGTGTAGGGACTAGGGGATTATGGAGATAGGTAGGGGTGTACGGACTGTAGGGGTTTATGGAGATAATGAGGGGTGTCGGGACTGTAAGGGATTATGCAGTTAGTGACGGGGTTAGGGACCGTAGGTGGTTATGGAGATAGTGAGGGGTTTAGGGACTGTAGGGGGATATGGAGATAATGAGGGGTGTAGGAACTGTAGGGGATTATACAGTTATTGACGGGAGTAGGGATTGCAGGCGGCTATGGAGATAGTGAAGGGTGTAGGGACTGTAGGGGGTTATAGAAACAGTGAGGGGTGTAGGGTCTGTAGGTGTTTGTGGAGATAGTGGGGCGTGTAGGGTCTTTAGGGGGTTATGGAGATAATGAGCGGTGTAGGGACTGTAGGGGTTTGTGGAGTTACGGAGGGGTGCTGAGACTGTAGGGGGTTAGGGAGATAGTGAGGGGTGTAGGGACTGTAGGGGGTTATGGAGATAATGAGGGGTTAGGGACTGTAGGGGTTTATGCAGATAGTGAGGGGTGTAGAGACTGTAGGGGGTTATGGAGATAGTGAGAGGTGTAGGGAATGTAGGGGGTTATGGAGATAGTGAGGGGTGTAGGGACTGTAGTGGTTTGTGGAGATAGTGAGGGGTGTAGGGACTGTAGGCGTTTATGGAGATAGGGAGGGGTGTAGGGAATGTAAGGAGTTATGGAGATAGTGAGAGGTGTACGGACTCTCGGGGTTTGTGGATATCGTAAGGAGTGTAGCGACTGTAGGGGGTTCTGGAGATAGGGAGGGAATAGGTACTGAAGGGGTTTGTGGAGATAGTGAGGGGTGTAGGGACTGTAGGGGGTTATGGAGATAGTGAGGGCTGTAAGCACTGTAGGGGGTTAAGAAAGTGAGGGGTATAAGTAGTGGGTATGTCGAGATAGTGGGGGGTGTAGGGCCTGTAGGGGTTTATGCAGATAGTGAGAGGTGTAGGGACTCTAGGGAATTATGGAGATAGTGAGGGGTGTAGGGACTGCCGGGGGTTACGGAGATAGTGAGTTGTGTAGGGACTGTAGGGGTCTGCGGAGATAGTGAGGGGTGTAGGGACTGTAGGGGGTTATGGAGATAGTGAGGGGTGCAGGGACTGTAGGGGATTATGGAGATAGTCAGCGTTGTAGGGTCTGTATGGGTTTATAGAGATAGTGAGGTCTGTAAGGACTGTAGGGGGTTAAGGAGATAGTGAGGGGTGTAGGGACTGTAGGGGATTACGCAGTTAGTGACGGGGGTAGGGACTGTAGGCGGTTATGGACATAGTGAGGGGTTTAGGGACTGTAGGCGGTTATGGAGATAGTGAGGGGTTTAGGGAATGTAGGGGGTTATGCAGATAGTGAGGGATGTAGGGACTGTAGGGGGTTATGGAGATAGTGAGGGGTGTAGGGACTGTAGTGGTTTGTGGAGATAGTAAGGAGTGTAGGGAATGTAGGGGTTTATGGAGATAGGGAGGGGTGTACGGACTGTAGCTGGTTATCGAGATAGTGTGGGGTGTAGGGACTGCAGGGGGTTATGGAGATAGTGGGGGGTGTAGGGACTGTAGGGGTTTGTGGAGATAGTGAGGGGTGTAGGGACTGTAGGGGGTTATGGAGATAGGGAGGGGTGTAGGGAATGTAAGGAGCTATGGAGATAGTGAGAGGTGTACGGACTCTCGGGGTTTGTGGATATCGTAAGGAGTGTAGCGACTGTAGGGGGTTATGGAGATAGGGAAGGAAGAGGTACTGAAGGGGTTTGTGGAGATAGTGAGGGGTGTAGGGACTGTAGGGGGTTATGGAGATAGTGAGGGCTGTAAGGACTGTAGGGGGTTAAGAAAATGAGGGGTATAAGGACTGTAGTGGGTATGTCGAGATAGTGGGGGGTTTAGGGGCTGTAGGGGTTTATGCAGATAGTGAGGGGTGTAGGGACTCTAGGGGATTATGCAGATAGTGAGGGGTGTACGGACTGTAGGGGGTTATGGAGATAGTGAGGCGTTTAAGGACTGTAGGGGGTTATAGAGATAATGAGGGGTGCAGGGACTGTAGGGCTTTATAGAGATAGTGAGGGGTGTAGGGACTGCCGGGGGTTACGGAGATAGTGAGTTGTGTAGGGACTGTAGGGGTCTGCGGAGATAGTGAGGGGTGTAGGGACTGTAGGGGGTTATGGAGATAGTGAGGGGTGCAGGGACTGTAGGGGTTTATGGAGATAGTCAGGGTTGTAGGGTCTGTACGTGTTTATAGAGATAGTGAGGTCTGTAAGGACTGTAGGGGGTTAAGGAGATAGTGAGGGGTGTAGGGACTGTAGGGGTTTATAAAGTTAGTGAGGGGTGTAGGGACTGCAGAGGGTTACGGAGATAGTGAGGCGTGTAGGGTCTGTAGGGTACATGGAGATAGTGAGGGGTGTACGGGCTCTAGGGGTCTGTGGAGTTAGTGAGGGGTGCTAAGACTGTAGGGGGTTAGGGAGATAGTGAGGGGTATTGGGACTGTAGGGGGTTATGGAGGTAATGAGGGGTGTAGGGACTGTAGATGGTTATGGAGATAGTGAGGGTTGTAGGGAATGTAGGGGGTTATGGAGATAGGGAGGGGTGTAGTGAATGTAGGGAGTTATGGAGATAGTGAGAGGTGTACGGACCCTAGGGGTTTGTGGAGATAGTCAGGGGTGTAGGGACTGTAGGGTATATGGAGATAGTAAGGGGTGCAGGGACTGTAGGGTGTCATGGAGATAGTGAGGGGTGTACGGACTCTAGGGGTCTGTGGAGATAGTGGGGGGTGTAATGTCTGTAGGGGTTTATGGAGATAATGAGGGGTGCAGGGACTGTAGGGGTTATGGAGATCGTGAGGAGTGTAGGGACTGTAGGGGTCAGTGGAGATTGTGAGGGGTGTAGGGACTGTGGGGAGTTATGGAGATAGTGAGGGTTGTAGGGAATGTAGGGGATTATGGAGATAGTCAGGGGTGTAGGGTCTGTAGGGGGTTATAGAGATAGTGAGTGCTGTAAGGACTGCAGCGGGTTAATGAGGTAATGAGGGGTAAAGGGACTGTAGGGGGTTTGTCGAGATAGTGGCGGGTGTAGGGACTGTAGGAGTTTATGCAGATAGTGAGGGGTGTAGGGACTAGGGGATTATGGAGATAGGTAGGGGTGTACGGACTGTAGGGGGATATGGAGATAATGAGGGGTGTGGGAACTGTAGGGGATTATACAGTTATTGACGGGGGTAGGGATTGCAGGCGGCTATGGAGATAGTGAAGGGTGTAGGGACTGTAGGGGGTTATAGAAACAGTGAGGGGTGTAGGGTCTGTAGGTGTTTGTGGAGATAGTGGGGCGTGTAGGGTCTTTAGGGGGTTATGGAGATAATGAGGGGTGTAGGGACTGTAGGGGTTTGTGGAGTTACTGAGGGGTGCTGAGACTGTAGGGGGTTAGGGAGATAGTGAGGGGTGTAGGGACTGTAGGGGTTATGGAGATCGTGAGGAGTGCAGGGACTGTAGGGGTCGGTGGAGATAGTGAGGGGTGTAGGGACTGTAGAGGGTTATGGAGATAGTGAGGGTTGTAGGGAATGTAGGGGATTATGGAGATAGTCAGGGGTGTAGGGTCTGTAGGGGGTTATAGAGATAGTGAGTGCTGTAAGGACTGTAGCGGGTTAATGAGGTAATGAGGGGTAAAGGGACTGTAGGGGGTTTGTCGAGATAGTCGCGGGTGTAGGGACTGTAGGAGTTTATGCAGATAGTGAGGGGTGTAGGGACAAGGGGATTATGGAGATAGGTAGGGGTGTACGGACTGTAGGGGGTTATGGAGATAATGAGGGGTGTAGGGACTGTAAGGGATTATGCAGTTAATGACGGGGTTAGGGACTGTAGGTGGTTATGGAGATAGTGAGGGATTTAGGGACTGTAGGGGGTTATGGAGATAGTGAGAGGTGTAGGGAATGTAGGGGGTTATGGAGATAGTGAGGGGTGTAGGGACTGTAGGGGTTTGTGGAGATAGGGAGGGGTGTACGGACTGTAGCTGGTTATCGAGATAGTGAGGGGTGTTGGGACTGTAGGGGGTTATGTACATAGTGAGAGGTGTAGGGACTGTAGGGGGTTATGGAGATAGTGAGGGGTGTAGGGACTGTAGGGGGTTATGGAGATAGGGAGGGGTGTAGGGAATGTAAGGAGTTATGGAGATAGTGAGAGGTGTACGGAATCTCGGGGTTTGTGGATATCGTAAGGAGTGTAGCCACTGTAGGGGGTTATGGAGATAGGGAGGGAATAGGTACTGAAGGGGTTTGTGGAGATAGTGAGGGGTGTAGGGACTGTAGGGGGTTATGGAGATAGTGAGCGCTGTAAGGACTGTAGGGGGTTAAGAAAGTGAGGGGTATAAGGACTGTAGTGGGTATGTCGAGATAGTGGGGGGTGTAGGGGCTGTAGGGGTTTATGCAGATAGTGAGGGGTGTAGGGTCTCTAGGGGATTATGGAGATAGTGAGGGGTGTACGGACTGTAGGGGGTTATGGAGATAGTGAGGAGTTTAAGGACTGTAGGGGGTTATAGAGATAATGAGGGGTGTAGGGACTGCCGGGGGTTACGGAGATAGTGAGTTGTGTAGGGACTGTAGGGGTCTGCGGAGATAGTGAGGGGTGTAGGGACTGTAGGGGGTTATGGAGATAGTGAGGGGTGCAGGGACTGTAGGGGATTATGGAGATAGTCGGCGTTGTAGGGTCTGTATGGGTTTATAGAGATAGTGAGGTCTGTAAGGACTGTAGGGGGTTAAGGAGATAGTGAGGGGTGTAGGGACCGTAGGGGTTTATAAAGATAGTGAGGGGGTGTAGGGGACTGCAGGGGGTTACGGAGATAGTGAGGTGTGTAGGGTCTGTAGGGTACATGGAGATAGTGAGGGGTGTACGGGCTCTAGGGGTCTGTGGAGTTAGTGAGAGGTGCTAAGACTGTAGGGGGTTGGGGAGATAGTGAGGGGTATAGGGACTGTAGGGGGTTATGGAGGTAATGAGGGGTGTAGGGACTGTAGATGCTTATGGAGATAGTGAGGGGTGTAGGGACTGTAGGGGGTTATTGAGATAGTGAGGGGTGTCGGGACTGTAGGGGGTTATAGAGATAGTGAGGGGTGTAGGGACTGTAGGGGCTTCAGGAGATAGTGAGGGGCATAGGGACTGTAGGGGGTTTGTCGAGATAGTGGGGTGTGTAGGGACTGTAGGGGTTTATGGAGATAATGAGTGGTGTAGGGACTGTAGGGGATTATACAGTTAGTGACTGGGGTAGGGACTGCAGGCGGCTATGGAGATAGTGAAGTGTGTAGGGACTGTAGGGGGTTATATTAATAGTGAGGGGTGTAGGGACTGTAGGGGGTTATTGAGATATTGAGGTGTGTAGGGACTGTAGGGTATATGAAGATAGTGAGGGGTTTAGGGACTGTAGGGGTCTGTGGAGATAGGGAGGGGTGTACGGACTGTAGCTGGTTATCGAGATAGTGAGGGGTGTTGGGACTGTAGGGGGTTATGGAGATAGTGAGGCGTGTAGGGTCTGTAGGGGTTTGTGGAGATAGTGAGGGGTGTTGGGACTGTAGGGGGTTATGGAGAGAGGGAGGGGTGTACGGACTGTAGCTGGTTATCGACATAGTGAGGGATGTAGGGACTGTAGGGGGTTATGGAGATAGTGAAGGGTGTAGAGACTGTAGTGGTTTGTGGAGATAGTGAGGGGTGTAGGGAATGTAGGGGGTTATGGAGATAGGGAGGGGTGTAGTGAATGTAGGGAGTTATGGAGATAGTGAGAGGTGTACGGACCCTAGGGGTTTGTGGAGACAGTCAGGGGTGTAGGGACTGTAGGGTATATGGAGATAGTAAGGGGTGTAGGGACTGTAGGGTGTAATGGAGATAGTGAGGGGTGTACGGACTGTAGGGGTCGGTGGAAATAGTGGGGGGTGTAAGGTCTGTAGGGGGTTATGGAGATAATGAGGGGTGCAGGGACTGTAGGGGTTATGGAGATCGTGAGGAGTGTAGGGACTGTAGGGGTCGGTGGAGATAGTGAGGGGTGTAGGGACTGTAGGGGGTTATGGAGATAGTGAGGGTTGTAGGGAATGTAGGGGATTATGGAGATAGTCAGGGGTGTAGGGTCTGTAGGGGGTTATAGAGATAGTGAGTGCTGTAAGGACTGTAGCGGGTTAATGAGGTAATGAAGGGTAAAGGGACTGTCGGGGGTTTGTCGAGATAGTGGCGGGTGTAGGGACTGTAGGAGTTTATGCAGATCGTGAGGGGTGTAGGGACTAGGGGATTATGGAGATAGGTAGGGGTGTACGGACTGTAGGGGTTTATGGAGATAATGAGGGGTGTCGGGACTGTAAGGGATTATGCAGTTAGTGACGGGGTTAGGGACCGTAGGTGGTTATGGAGATAGTGAGGGGTTTAGGGACTGTAGGGGGATATGGAGATAATGAGGGGTGTAGGAACTGTAGGGGATTATACAGTTATTGACGGGAGTAGGGATTGCAGGCGGCTATGGAGATAGTGAAGGGTGTAGGGACTGTAGGGGGTTATAGAAACAGTGAGGGGTGTAGGGTCTGTAGGTGTTTGTGGAGATAGTGGGGCGTGTAGGGTCTTTAGGGGGTTATGGAGATAATGAGCGGTGTAGGGACTGTAGGGGTTTGTGGAGTTACGGAGGGGTGCTGAGACTGTAGGGGGTTAGGGAGATAGTGAGGGGTGTAGGGACTGTAGGGGGTTATGGAGATAATGAGGGGTTAGGGACTGTAGGGGTTTATGCAGATAGTGAGGGGTGTAGAGACTGTAGGGGGTTATGGAGATAGTGAGAGGTGTAGGGAATGTAGGGGGTTATGGAGATAGTGAGGGGTGTAGGGACTGTAGTGGTTTGTGGAGATAGTGAGGGGTGTAGGGACTGTAGGCGTTTATGGAGATAGGGAGGGGTGTAGGGAATGTAAGGAGTTATGGAGATAGTGAGAGGTGTACGGACTCTCGGGGTTTGTGGATATCGTAAGGAGTGTAGCGACTGTAGGGGGTTCTGGAGATAGGGAGGGAATAGGTACTGAAGGGGTTTGTGGAGATAGTGAGGGGTGTAGGGACTGTAGGGGGTTATGGAGATAGTGAGGGCTGTAAGCACTGTAGGGGGTTAAGAAAGTGAGGGGTATAAGTAGTGGGTATGTCGAGATAGTGGGGGGTGTAGGGCCTGTAGGGGTTTATGCAGATAGTGAGAGGTGTAGGGACTCTAGGGAATTATGGAGATAGTGAGGGGTGTAGGGACTGCCGGGGGTTACGGAGATAGTGAGTTGTGTAGGGACTGTAGGGGTCTGCGGAGATAGTGAGGGGTGTAGGGACTGTAGGGGGTTATGGAGATAGTGAGGGGTGCAGGGACTGTAGGGGATTATGGAGATAGTCAGCGTTGTAGGGTCTGTATGGGTTTATAGAGATAGTGAGGTCTGTAAGGACTGTAGGGGGTTAAGGAGATAGTGAGGGGTGTAGGGACTGTAGGGGATTACGCAGTTAGTGACGGGGGTAGGGACTGTAGGCGGTTATGGACATAGTGAGGGGTTTAGGGACTGTAGGCGGTTATGGAGATAGTGAGGGGTTTAGGGAATGTAGGGGGTTATGCAGATAGTGAGGGATGTAGGGACTGTAGGGGGTTATGGAGATAGTGAGGGGTGTAGGGACTGTAGTGGTTTGTGGAGATAGTAAGGAGTGTAGGGAATGTAGGGGTTTATGGAGATAGGGAGGGGTGTACGGACTGTAGCTGGTTATCGAGATAGTGTGGGGTGTAGGGACTGCAGGGGGTTATGGAGATAGTGGGGGGTGTAGGGACTGTAGGGGTTTGTGGAGATAGTGAGGGGTGTAGGGACTGTAGGGGGTTATGGAGATAGGGAGGGGTGTAGGGAATGTAAGGAGCTATGGAGATAGTGAGAGGTGTACGGACTCTCGGGGTTTGTGGATATCGTAAGGAGTGTAGCGACTGTAGGGGGTTATGGAGATAGGGAAGGAAGAGGTACTGAAGGGGTTTGTGGAGATAGTGAGGGGTGTAGGGACTGTAGGGGGTTATGGAGATAGTGAGGGCTGTAAGGACTGTAGGGGGTTAAGAAAATGAGGGGTATAAGGACTGTAGTGGGTATGTCGAGATAGTGGGGGGTTTAGGGGCTGTAGGGGTTTATGCAGATAGTGAGGGGTGTAGGGACTCTAGGGGATTATGCAGATAGTGAGGGGTGTACGGACTGTAGGGGGTTATGGAGATAGTGAGGCGTTTAAGGACTGTAGGGGGTTATAGAGATAATGAGGGGTGCAGGGACTGTAGGGCTTTATAGAGATAGTGAGGGGTGTAGGGACTGCCGGGGGTTACGGAGATAGTGAGTTGTGTAGGGACTGTAGGGGTCTGCGGAGATAGTGAGGGGTGTAGGGACTGTAGGGGGTTATGGAGATAGTGAGGGGTGCAGGGACTGTAGGGGTTTATGGAGATAGTCAGGGTTGTAGGGTCTGTACGTGTTTATAGAGATAGTGAGGTCTGTAAGGACTGTAGGGGGTTAAGGAGATAGTGAGGGGTGTAGGGACTGTAGGGGTTTATAAAGTTAGTGAGGGGTGTAGGGACTGCAGAGGGTTACGGAGATAGTGAGGCGTGTAGGGTCTGTAGGGTACATGGAGATAGTGAGGGGTGTACGGGCTCTAGGGGTCTGTGGAGTTAGTGAGGGGTGCTAAGACTGTAGGGGGTTAGGGAGATAGTGAGGGGTATTGGGACTGTAGGGGGTTATGGAGGTAATGAGGGGTGTAGGGACTGTAGATGGTTATGGAGATAGTGAGGGGTGTAGGGACTGTAGGGGGTTATTGAGATAGTGAGGGGTGTAGGGACTGTAGGGGGTTATAGAGATAGTGAGGGGTGTAGGGACTGTAGGGGTTTGCAGAGATAGTAAGGGGTGTAGGGACTGCAGGGGGTTACGGAGATATTTCGGTGTGTAGGGACTGTAGGGTATATGCAAATAGTGAGGAGTGTACGGACTGTAGGGGGTCATGGAGATTGTGAGGGGTGTACGGACTGTTGGGGTCTGTGGAGATAGTGGGGGGTGTAAGGTCTGTAGGGGGTTATGGAGATAATGAGGGGTGCAGGGACTGCAGGGGTTATGGAGATCGTGATGGGTGTAGGGACTGTAGGGGTCGGTGGAGATAGTGAGGGGTGTAGGGACTGTAGGGGTTTATGGAGATAGTGAGGGCTGTAAGGACTGTAGCGGGTTAATGAGGTAGTGAGGGGTGTAGGGACTGTAGGGGGTTTGTCGAGATACTGGCGGGTGCAGGGACTGTAGGTGTATATGGAGATAGTGAGGGGTGAAGTGTCTCTAGGGGATTATGGAGATAGGTAGGGGTGTACGGACTGTAGGGGGTTATGGAGATAATGAGGGATGTAGGGACTGTAGGGGATTATGCAGTTCGTGACGGGGTTAGGGACTGTAGGTGGTTATGGAGATAGTGAGGGGTTTAGGGACTGTAGGGGGTTATGGAGATAGTGAGGGGTTTAGGGACTGTAGGGGGTTATGCAGATAGTGAGGGGTGTAGGGACTGTAGTGGTTTGTGGAGATAGTGAGGGGTGTAGGGACTGTAGGGGTTATGGAGATTGGGAGGGGTGTAGGGAATGTAGGGAGTTATGGAGATAGTGAGAGGTGTACGTTCTCTCGGGGTTTGTGGATATCGTAAGGAGTGTAGGGACTGTAGGGGGTTATGGAGATAGGGAGGGAATAGGTACTGAAGCGGTTTGTGGAGTTAGTGAGGGTGTAGGGACTGTAGGGGGTTATGGAGATAGTGAGGGTGTAAGGACTGTAGGGTGTTAAGAAAGTGAGGGGTATAGGGACTGTAGTGGGTATGTCGAGATAGTGGGGGGTGTAGGGGTGTAGGGGTTTATGCAGATAGAGAGGGGTGTAGGGACTGCAGGGGGTTACAGAGATAGTGAGGTATGTAGGGTCTGTAGGGTACATGGAGATAGTGAGGGGTGTACGGGCTCTAGGGGTCTGTGGAGTTAGTGAGAGGTGCTAAGACTGTAGGGGGTTGGGGAGATAGTGAGGGGTATAGGGACTGTTGGGGGTTATGGAGGTAATGAGGGGTGTAGGGACTGTAGATGGTTATGGAGATAGTGAGGGGTGTAGGGACTGTAGGGGGTTATTGAGATAGTGAGGGGTGTAGGGACTGTAGGGGGTTATAGAGATAGTGAGGGGTGTAGGGACTGTAGGGGTTTGCGGAGATAGTAAGGGGTGTAGGGACTGCAGGGGGTTACGGAGATATTTCGGTGTGTAGGGACTGTAGGGTATATGCAGATAGTAAGGGGTGCACGGACTGTAGGGGGTCATGGAGATTGTGAGGGTTGTACGGACTGTTGGGGTCTGTGGAGATAGTGGGGGGTGTAAGGTCTGTAGGGGGTTATGGAGATAATGAGGGGTGCAGGGACTGTAGGGGTTATGGAGATCGTGAGGGGTGTAGGGACTGTAGGGGGTTGTGCAGATAGTGAGGGATGTAGGGACTGTAGGGGGTTATGGAGATAGTGAGGGGTGCAGGGACTGTAGTGGTTTGTGGAGATAGTAAGGAGTGTAGGGAATGTAGGGGTTTATGGAGATAGGGAGGGGTGTACGGACTGTAGCTGGTTATCGAGATAGTGTGGGGTGTAGGGACTGTAGAGGGTTATGGAGATAGTTGGGGGTGTAGGGACTGTAGGGGTTTGTGGAGATAGTGAGGGGTGTAGGGACTGTAGGGGGTTATGGAGATAGGGAGGGGTGTAGGGAATGTAAGGAGTTATGGAGATAGTGAGAGGAGTACGGACTCTCGGGGTTTGTGGATATCGTAAGTAGTGTAGCGACTGTAGGGGGTTATGCAGATAGGGTAGGAATAGGTACTGAAGGGGTTTGTGGAGATAGTGAGGGGTGTAGGGACTGTAGGGGGTTATGGAGATAGTGAGGGCTGTAAGGACTGTAGGGGGTTAAGAAAATGAGGGGTATAAGGACTGTAGTGGGTATGTCGAGATAGTGGGGGGTTTAGGGGCTGTAGGGGTTTATGCAGATAGTGAGGGGTGAAGGGACTCGAGGGGATTATGGAGATAGTGAGGGGTGTACGGACTGTAGGGGGTTATGGAGATAGTGAGGCGTTTAAGGACTGTAGGGGTTGTAGTGATAATGAGGGGTGTAGGGACTGTAGGGCTTTATAGTGTTAGTGAGGGTTGTAGGGACTGCCGGGGGTTACGGAGATAGAGAGTTGTGTAGGGACTGTAGGGGTCTGTGGAGATAGTGAGGGGTGTAGGGACTGTAGGGGGTTATGGAGGTAATGAGGGGTGTAGGGACTGTAGATGGTTATGGAGATAGTGAGGGGTGTAGGGACTGTAGGGGGTTATTGAGATAGTGAGGGGTGTAGGGACTGTAGGGGGTTATAGAGATAGTGAGGGGTGTACGGACTGTAGGGGTTTGCGGAGATAGTAAGGGGTGTAGGGACTGCAGGGGGTTACGGAGATATTTCGGTGTGTAGGGACTGTAGGGTATCTGCAGATACTAAGGGGTGTACGGACTGTAGGGGGTCATGGAGATTGTGAGGGGTGTACGGACTGTTGGGGTCTGTGGAGATAGTGGGGGGTGTAAGGTCTGTAGGGGGTTATGGAGATAATGAGGGGTGCAGGGACTGTAGGGGTTATGGAGATCGTGAGGGGTGTAGGGATTGTAGGGGTCGGTGGAGATAGTGAGGGGTGTAGGGACTGTAGGGGGTTATGGAGATAGTGAGGGCTGTAAGGACTGTCGCGGGTTAATGAGGTAGTGAGGGGTGTACGGACTGTAGGGGGTTTATCGAGATACTGGCGGGTGTAGGGACTGTAGGTGTATATGGAGATAGTGAGGGGTGTAGGGTCTCTAGGGGATTATGGAGATAGGTAGGGGTGTACGGACTGTAGGGGGTTATGGAGATAATGAGGGATGTAGGGACTGTAGGGGTTATGGAGATCGTGAGGGGTGTACGGACTGTTGGGGTCTGTGGAGATAGTGGGGGGTGTAAGGTCTGTAGGCAGTTATGGAGATAGTGAGGGGTTTAGGGACCGTAGGCGGTTATGGAGATAGTGAGGGGTTTAGGGAATGTAGGGGGTTATGCAGATAGTGAGGGGTGTAGGGACTGTAGGGGGTTATGGAGATTGTGAGGGGTGTAGGGACTGTAGTGGTTTGTGGAGATAGTGAGGGGTGTAGGGACTGTAGGGGTTATGGAGATAGGGAGGGGTGTAGGGAATGTAGGGAGTTATGGAGATAGTGAGAGGTGTACGTTCTCTCGGGGTTTGTGGATATTGTAAGGAGTGTAGGGACTGTAGGGGGTTATGGAGATAGGGAGGGAATAGGTACTGAAGGGGTTTGTGGAGATAGTGAGGGTGTAGGGACTGTAGGGGATGATGGAGATAGTGAGGGTGTAAGGACTGTAGGGGGTTAAGAAAGTGAGGGGTATAGGGACTGTAGTGGGTATGTCGAGATAGTGGGGGGTGCAGGGGTGTAGGGGTTTATGCAGATAGAGAGGGGTGTAGGGACTCTAGGGGTTTATGGAGATAGTGAGGGATGTACGGACTGTAGGGGGTTATGGAGACAATGAGGGGTGTAGGGACTGTAGGGGATTATGCAGTTTGTGACGGGGGTAGGGACTGTAGGCGGTTATGGAGATAGTGAGGAGTTTAGGGACTGTAGAGGGTTATGGAGATAATGAGGGGTCTAGGGACTGTAGGGCTTAATAGATATAGTGAGGGGTGTAGGGACTGCCGGGGGTTACGGAGATAGTTAGTTGTGTAGGGACTGTAGGGGTCTGCGGAGTTAGTGAGGGGTGCAGGGACTGTAGGGGATTATGGAGATAGTAAGGGGTGTACGGACTGTAGGGGGTCATGGAGATTGTGAGGGGTGTACGGACTGTTGGGGTCTGTGGAGATAGTGGGGGCTCTAAGGTCTGTAGGGGTTATGGAGATAATGAGGGGTGCAGGGACTGTAGGGGTTATGCAGATCGTGAGGGGTGTAGGGACTGTAGGGGTCGGTGGAGATAGTGAGGGGTGTAGGGACTGTAGGGGGTTATGGAGGTAGTGAGGGTTGTAGGGACTGTAGGGGATTATGGAGATAGTCAGGGGTGTAGGGTCTGTAGGGGGTTATAGAGATAGTGAGGGCTGTAAGGACTGTAGCGGGTTAATGAGGTAGTGAGGGGTGTAGGGACTGTAGGGGGTTTGTCGAGATACTGGCGGGTGTAGGGACTGTAGGTGTTTATGGAGATAGTGAGGGGTGTATTGACTCTAGGGGATTATGGAGATAGGTAGGGGTGTACGGACTGTAGGGGGTTATGGAGATAATGAGGGATGTAGGGACTGTAGGGGATTATGCAGTTAGTGACGGGGTTAGGGACTGTAGGTGGTTATGGAGATAGTGAGGGGTTTAGGGACTGTAGGCGGTTATGGAGATAGTGAGGGGTTTAGGGAATGTAGGGGGTTATGCAGATAGTGAGGGATGTAGGGACTGTAGGGGGTTATGGAGATAGTGAGGGGTGTAGGGACTCTAGTGGTTTGTGGAGATAGTGAGGAGTGTAGGGAATGTAGGGGTTTATGGAGATAGGGAGGGGTGTACGGACTGTAGCTGGTTATCGAGATAGTGAGGGGTGTAGGGACTGTAGGGGGTTATGGAGTCAGTGGGGGGTGTAGGGACTGTAGGGGTTTATGCAGATAGTGAGGGGTGCAGGGACTGTAGGGGTTATGGAGATAGGGAGGGGTGTAGGGAATGTAGGGAGTTATGGGGATAGTGAGAGGTGTACGGACTCTCGGGGTTTGTGGATATCGTAAGGAGTGTAGGGACTGTAGGGGGTTATGGAGATAGGGAGGGAATAGGTACTGAAGGGGTTTGTGGAGATAGTGAGGTGTGTAGGGACTGCAGGGGGATACGGAGATAGTGAGGTGTGTAGGAACTGTAGGGTATATGGAGATAGTGGGGGGTGTAGGGTCTGTAGGGTATTATGGAGATAATGACGGGTGTAGGGACTGTAGGGTTTTGTGGAGATATTGAGGGGTTTAGGGACTGTAGGTGGTTATAGCTACAGTGAGGGGTATAGGGACTATAGGGGTTTGTGGAGTTAGTGAGGGGTGTAGAGACTGTCGGGGGTTATGGAGATAGTGAGGGGTGTAGGGACTGTAGGCGGTTATGGAGATAGTGAGGGGTGTAGGGACTATAGGGGGTCATAGAGATAGTGAGTGGTGTCGGGACTGCAGGGGTTTGCGGAGATAGTGAGGTGCATAGGATCTGTAGGGGGTTATGGATATAGGGAGGGAATAGGGACTGAATGGGTTGGTGGAGATAGTGAGGGGTGTGGGGACTGTAGGGGGTATGGAGATACTAAGGGGTGTAGAGAATGTAGTGGGTTATGCAGATAGTGAGGAGTGCAGGGACTGTAGGGGGTTATGGAGATAGTGAGGGGTGTAAGGACTGCCGGGGGTTACGGAAATAGTGAGTTGTGTAGGGATTGTAGGGGTCTGCGGAGATAGTGAGGGGTGTAGGGACTGTAGGGGATTATGGAGATAGTGAGGTGGTGCAGGGACTGTAGGGGATTATGGAGATAGTCAGGGTTGTAGGGTCTGTATGGCGTTATAGTGATAGTGAGTTCTTTAAGGACTGTAGGGCGTTAAGGAGATAGTGAGGGGTGTAGGGACTGTAGGGGTTTCTAAAGATATTGAGGGGTGTAGGGACTGCAGGGGGTTACGGAGATAGTGAGGTGTGTAGGGTCTGTAGGGTACATGGAGATAGTGAGGGGTGTACGGGCTGTAGGGGTCTGTGGAGTTAGTGAGGGGTGCTAAGACTGTAGGGGGTTAGGGAGATAGTGAGGGGTATAGGGACTGTAGGGGGTTATGCAGGTAATGAGGGGTGTAGGGACTGTAGGGGATTATGGAGATCGTGAGGGGTGTAGGGACTGTAGGGGTCGGTGGAGATAGTGAGGGGTGTAGGGACTGTAGGGGGTTATGGAGATACTGAGGGTTGTAGGGACTGTAGGGGATTATGGAGATAGTCAGGAGTGTAGGGTCTGTAGGGGGTTATAGAGATAGTGAGGGCTGTAAGGACTGTAGCGGGTTAATGAGGTAGTGAGGGGTGTAGGGACTGTAGGGGGTTTGTTGAGATACTAGCGGGTGTATGGACTGTCGGTGTATATGGAGATAGTTAGGGGTGTAGGGACTCTAGGGGATTATGGAGATAGGTAGGGGTTTACGGACTGTAGGGGGTTATGGAGATAATGAGGGATGTAGGGACTGTAGGGGATTATGCAGTTAGTGACGGGGGTAGGGACTGTAGGTGGTTATGGAGATAGTGAGGAGTTTAGGGACTGTAGGGGGTTATGGAGATAATGAGGGGTGTAGGGACTGTAGGTCTTTATAGAGATAGTGAGGGGTGTAAGGACATTAGGGGGTTAAGGAGATAGTGAGGGGTGTAGGGACTGTAGGGGGTCTTGGAGATAGTGAAGGGTGTAGGGACTGTAGTGGTTTGTGGAGATAGTGAGGGGTGTAGGGAATGTAGGGGGTTATGGAGATAGGGAGGGGTGTAGTGAATGTAGGGAGTTATGGAGAAAGTGAGAGGTGTACGGACCCCAGGGGTTTGTGGAGATAGTCAGGGGTGTAGGGACTGTAGGGTATATGGAGATAGTAAGGGGTGTAGGGACTGTAGGGTGTCATGGAGATAGTGAGGGGTGTACGGACTGTAGCGGTCTGTGGAGATAGTGGGGGGTGTAAGGTCTGTAGGGGGTTATGGAGATAATAAGGGGTGCAGGGTCTGTAGGGGTTATGGAGATCGTGAGGAGTGTAGGGACTGTAGGGGTCGGTGGAGATAGTGTGGGGTGTAGGGGCTGTAGGGGGTTATGGAGATAGTGAGGGTTCTAGGGAATGTAGGGGATTATGGAGATAGTCAGGGGTGTAGGGTCTGTAGGGAGTTATAGAGATAGTGAGTGCTGTAAGGACTGTAGCGGGTTAATGAGGTAATGAGGGGTAAAGGGACTGTAGGGGGTTTGTCGAGATAGTGGCGGGTGTAGGGACTGTCGGAGTTTATGCAGATAGTGAGGGGTGTAGGGACTAGGGGATTATGGAGATAGGTAGGGGTGTACGGACTGTAGGGGGTTATGGAGATAATGAGGGGTGTAGGGACTGTAGGGGATTATGCAGTTAGTGACGGGGTTAGGGACTGTAGGTGGTTATGGAGATAGTGAGGGGTTTAGGGACTGTAGGGGGATATGGAGATAATGAGGGGTGTAGGAACTGTGGGGGATTATACAGTTATTGACGGGGGTTGGGATTGCAGGCGGCTATGGAGATAGTGAAGGGTGTAGGGACTGTAGGGGGTTATAGAAACAGTGAGGGGTGTAGGGTCTGTAGGTGTTTGTGGAGATAGTGGGGCGTGTAGGGTCTTTAGGGGGTTATGGAGATAATGAGGGGTGTAGGGACTGTCGGGGTTTGTGGAGTTACTGAGGGGTGCTGACACTGTAGGGGGTTAGGGAGATAGTGAGGGGTGTAGGGACTGTAGGGGTTTATGGAGATAATGCGGGGTTAGGGACTGTAGGGGTTTATGGAGATAGTGAGGGGTGTAGGGACTGTAGGGGGTTATGGAGATAGTGAGGGGTGTAGGGAATGTAGGGGTTTATGGAGATAGGGAGGGGTGTACGGACTGTAGCTGGTTATCGAGATAGTGAGGGGTGTTGGGACTGTAGGGGGTTATGGACATAGTGAGGGGTGTAGGGACTGTAGAGGTTTGTGGAGATAGTGAGGGGTGTAGGGAATGTAAGGAGTTATGGAGATAGTGAGAGGTGTACGGACTCTCGGGGTTTGTGGATATCGTAAGGAGTGTAGCGACTGTAGGGGGTTATGGAGATAGGGAGGGAATAGGTACTGAAGGGGTTTGTGGAGATAGTGACGGGTGTAGGGACTGTAGGGGGTTATGGAGATAGTGAGGGCTGTAAGAACTGTAGGGGGTTAAGAAAGTGAGGGGTATAAGGACTGTAGTGGGTATGTCGAGATAGTGGGGGGTGTAGGGGCTGTAGGGGTTTATGCAGATAGTGAGGGGTGTAGGGACTCTAGGGGATTATGGAGATAGTGAGGGGTGTACGGACTGTAGGGGGTTATGGAGACAGTGAGGAGTTTAAGGACTGTAGGGGGTTATAGAGATAATGAGGGGTGTAGGGACTGCCGGGGGTTACGGAGATAGTGAGTTGTGTAGGGACTGTAGGGGTCTGCGGAGATAGTGAGGGGTGTAGGGACTGTAGGGGTCTGCGGAGATAGTGAGGGGTGTAGGGACTGTAGGGGATTATGGAGATAGTCGGCGTTGTACGGTCTGTATGGGTTTATAGAGATAGTGAGGGGTGTAGGGACTGTAGGGGGTTCAGGAGATAGTGAGGGGCATAGGGACTGTAGGGGGTTTGTCGAGATAGTGGGGTGTGTAGGGACTGTAGGGGTTTATGGAGATAGTGAGGGGTGTAGGGACTGTAGGGGATTATACAGTTAGTGACTGGGGTAGGGACTGCAGGCGGCTATGGAGATAGTGAAGTGTGTAGGGACTGTAGGGGGTTATAGAAATAGTGAGGGTGTAGGGACTGTAGGGGGTTATTGAGATTTTGAGGTTTGTAGGGACTGTAGGGTATATGGAGATAGTGAGGGGTTCAGGGACTGTAGGGGTTTGTGGAGATAGGGAGGGGTGTACGGACTGTAGGGGGTTATGGAGATAGTGAGGAGTTTAAGGACCGTTGGGGGTTATAGAGATAATGAGGGGTGTAGGGACTCCCGGGGGTTACGAATATAGTGAGTTGTGTAGGGACTGGAGGGGTCTGCGGAGATAGTGAGGGGTGTAGGGACTGTAGGGGGTTATGGAGATAGTGAGGGGTGCAGGGACGGTAGGGGATTATGGAGATAGTCGGCTTTGTAGGGTCTGTATGGGTTTATAGAGATAGTGAGGGGTGTAGGGACTGTAGGGGGTTACTGAGATAGTGAGGGGTGTAGGGACTGTAGGGGGTTATAGAGATAGTGAGGGGTGTAGGGACTGTAGGGGGTTCAGGAGATAGTGAGGGGCATAGGGACTGTAGGGGGTTTGTCGAGATAGTAGGGTGTGTAGGGACTGTAGGGGTTTATGGAGATAATGAGTGGTGTAGGGACTGTAGGGGATTATACAGTTAGTGACTGGGGTAGGGACTGCAGGCGGCTATGGAGATAGTGAAGTGTGTAGGGACTGTAGGGGGTTATAGAAATAGTGAGGGGTGTAGGGACTGTAAGGGGTTATTGAGATATTGAGGTGTGTAGGGACTGTAGGGTATATGGAGATAGTGAGGGGTTTAGGGACTGTAGGGGTTTGTGGAGATAGGGAGGGGTGTACGGACTGTAGCTGGTTATCGAGATAGTCATGGGTGTTGGGACTGTAGGGGGTTATGGAGATAGTGAGGGGTGTAGGGTCTGTAGGGGTTTGTGGAGATAGTGAGGGGTGTAGGGACTGTAGGGGGTTATGGAGATAGGGAGGGGTGTAGGGAATGTAAGGAGTTATGGAGATAGTGAGAGGTTTACGGACTCTCGGGGTTTGTGGATATCGTAAGGAGTGTAGCGACTGTAGGGGGTTATGGAGATAGGGAGGGAATAGGTACTGAAGGGGTTTGTGGAGATAGTGAGGGGTGTAGGGACTGTAGGGGGTTATGGAGATAGTGAAGGGTGTAGCGACTGTAGGGGGTTATAGAGATAGTCAGGGGTGCAGGGACTGTAGGGGGTGATGGAGATAGTGAGGGGTGTAGGGACTGTAGGGGTTTGTGGAGATAGTGAGGGGTGTAGGGACTGTAGGGGGTTATGGAGATAGGGAAGGTTGTAGGGAATGTAGGGAGTTATGGAGATAGTGAGAGGTGTACGGACTCTAGGGTTTGTGGAGATCATGAGGAGTGTAGGGACTGCAGGGCGTTATGGAGATAGGGAGGGAATAGGGACTGAAGGGGTTTGTGGAGATAGTGAGGGGTATAGGGACTCTACGGGATAATGGAGATATTGGGGGGTGTGAGGTCTGTCGGAGGTTATGGAGATAATGAGGGGTCTAGGGTCTGCAGCAGATTATGGAATTAGTGAGGGGTATAGAGACTGTAGGGAGTTCTCAAGATAGTGAGGGATGTAGGGACTGTAGGTGGTTAAGGAGATAGTGAGGGGTGTAGGGACTGTAGGAGTTTGTGGAGATAGTGAGGGGCGTAAGGACTGTAGGGGGTTATGGAGATAGGGAGGGAATAGGGACTGAATGGGTTGCTGGAGATAGTGAGGGGTGTGGGGACTGTAGGTTGTTATGGAGATAGTGAGGGGTGTATGAACTGTAGGGTGTTATAGAGATAGTGAGGGGTGTAGGGACTGTAGGGGGTTATGGAGATTGTGAGGGGTGTAGGGACTGTAGGGGTTATAGAGATAGTGAGGGGTCTAGGGACTGTAGGGGTTTATGGAGATAGTGAGGGGTGTAGGGACTGTAGGGTTTTGTGGAGATAGTGAGGGGTGCTGAGACTGTAGGGTGTTATGGAGATAGGGATGGTTTTAGGGAATGTAGGGGGTTATGCAAATAGTGAGGGGTGTAGGGACTGTAGGGGGTTATGGAGATAGCGAGGGGTGTAGGGACAGTAGGGGGTTAGGGAATAGTGAGGGGTGTAGGGATTGTAGGGGGTTATGGAGATAATGAGGGGTTATGGACTGTAGGGGGTTACGGAGACAGTGAGGGGTGTAGGGAATGTAGGGGGTTATGCAGATAGTGAGGGCTGTAGGGACTGTAGGGGATTATGGAGATAGCGAGGGGTGTAGGGACTGTAGGGGTTTGTGGAGATAGTGAGGGGTGTAGGGCATGTTGAGGTTTATGGAGATAGGGAGGGGTGTACGGACTGTAGCTGGTTATCGAGATAGTGAGGGATGTAGGGACTGTAGGGGGTTATGGAGATAGTGAAGGGTGTAGGGACTGTAGTGGTTTGTGGAGATAGTGAGGGGTGTAGTGAATGTAGGGAGTTATGGAGATAGTGAGAGGTGTACGGACTCTAGGGGTTTGTGGAGATAGTGAGGGGCGTAAGGACTGTAGGGGGTTATGGAGATAGGGAGGGAATAGGGACTGAATGGGTTGCTGGAGATAGTGAGGGGTGTGGGGACTGTAGGTCGTTATGGAGATAGTGAGGGGTGTATGAACTGTAGGGTGTTATAGAGATAGTGAGGAGTGTAGGGACTGTAGGGGGTTATGGAGATTGTGAGGGGTGTAGGGACTGTAGGGGTTATAGAGATAGTGAGGGGTCTAGGGACTGTAGGGGTTTATGGAGATAGTGAGGGGTGTAGGGACTGTAGGGTTTTGTGGAGATAGTAAGGGGTGCAGAGACTGTAGGGTGTTATGGAGATAGGGATGGTTTTAGGGAATGTAGGGGGTTATGCAAATAGTGAGGGGTGTAGGGACTGTAGGGGGTTATGGAGATAGCGAGGGGTGTAGGGACAGTAGGGGGTTAGGGAATAGTGAGGGGTGTAGGGATTGTAGGGGGTTATGGAGATAATGAGGGGTTATGGACTGTAGGGGGTTATGGAGACAGTGAGGGGTGTAGGGACTGTAGGGGATTATGGAGATAGTGAGGGGTGTAGGGAATGTAGGGGGTTATGCAGATAGTGAGGGCTGTAGGGACTGTAGGGGATTATGGAGATAGCGAGGGGTGTAGGGACTGTAGGGGTTTGTGGAGATAGTGAGGGGTGTAGGGCATGTTGAGGTTTATGGAGATAGGGAGGGGTGTACGGACTGTAGCTGGTTATCGACATAGTGAGGGATGTAGTGACTGTAGGGGGTCTTGGAGATAGTGAAGGGTGTAGGGACTGTACTGGTTTGTGGAGATAGTGAGGGGTGTAGGCAATGTAGGGGGTTATGGAGATAGGGAGGGGTGTAGTGAATGTAGGGAGTTATGGAGATAGTGAGAGGTGTACGGACCCTAGGGGTTTGTGGAGATAGTCAGGGGTGTAGGGACTGTAGGGTATATGGAGATAGTAAGGGGTGCAGGGACTGAAGGGTGTCATGGAGATATGAGGGGTGTACGGACTCTAGGGGTCTGTGGAGATAGTGGAGGGTGTAATGTCTGTAGGGGGTTATGGAGATAATGAGGGGTGCAGGGACTGTAGGGGTTATGGAGATCGTGAGGAGTGTAGGGACTGTAGGGGTCAGTGGAGATAGTGAGGGGTGTAGGGACTGTGGGGAGTTATGGAGATAGTGAGGGTTGTAGGGAATGTAGGGGATTATGGAGATAGTCAGGGGTGTAGGGTCTGTAGGGGGTTATAGAGATAGTGAGTGCTGTAAGGACTGCAGCGGGTTAATGAGGTAATGAGTGGTAAAGGGACTGTAGGGGGTTTGTCGAGATAGTGGCGGGTGTAGGGACTGTAGGAGTTTATGCAGATAGTGGGGGTGTAGGGACTAGGGGATTATGGAGATAGGTAGGGGTGTACGGACTGTAGGGGGATATGGAGATAATGAGGGGTGTAGGAACTGTAGGGGATTATACAGTTATTGACGGGGGTAGGGATTGCAGGCGGCTATGGAGATAGTGAAGGGTGTAGGGACTGTAGGGGGTTATAGAAACAGTGAGGGGTGTAGGGTCTGTAGGTGTTTGTGGAGATAGTGGGGCGTGTAGGGTCTTTAGGGGGTTATGGAGATAATGAGGGGTGTAGGGACTGTAGGGGTTTGTGGAGTTACTGAGGGGTGCTGAGACTGTAGGGGGTTAGGGAGATAGTGAGGGGTGTAGGGACTGTAGGGGTTATGGAGATCGTGAGGAGTGTAGGGACTGTAGGGGTCGGTGGAGATAGTGAGGGGTGTAGGGACTGTAGAGGGTTATGGAGATAGTGAGGGTTGTAGGGAATGTAGGGGATTATGGAGATAGTCAGGGGTGTAGGGTCTGTAGGGGGTTATAGAGATAGTGAGTGCTGTAAGGACTGTAGCGGGTTAATGAGGTAATGAGGGGTAAAGGGACTGTAGGGGGTTTGTCGAGATAGTCGCGGGTGTAGGGACTGTAGGAGTTTATGCAGATAGTGAGGGGTGTAGGGACAAGGGGATTATGGAGATAGGTAGGGGTGTACGGACTGTAGGGGGTTTGTCGAGATAGTGGGGTGTGTAGGGACTGTAGGGGTTTATGGAGATAGTGAGTGGTGTAGGGACTGTAGGGGATTATACAGTTAGTGACTGGGGTAGAGACTGCAGGCGGTTATGGAGATAGTGAAGTGTGTAGGGACTGTAGGGGGTTATAGAAATAGTGAGGGGTGTAGGGACTGTAGGGGGTTATTGAGATTTTGAGGTGTGTAGGGACTGTAGGGTATATGGAGATAGTGAGGGGTTCAGGGACTGTAGGGGTTTGTGGAGATAGGGAGGGGTGTACGGACTGTAGGGGGTTATGGAGATAGTGAGGAGTTTAAGGACCGTAGGGGGTTATAGAGATAATGAGGGGTGTAGGGACTCCCGGGGGTTACGGAGATAGTGAGTTGTGTAGGGACTGTAGGGGTCTGCGGAGATAGTGAGGGGTGTAGGGACTGTATGGGTTTATAGAGATAGTGAGGTCTGTAAGGACTGTAGGGGGTTAAGGAGATAGTGAGGGGTGTAGGGACTGTAGGGTTTTATAAAGATAGTGAGGGGTGTAGGGACTGCAGGGGGTTACGGAGATAGTGAGGTGTGTAGGGTCTGTTGGGTACATGGAGATAGTGAGGGGTGTACGGGCTCTAGGGGTCTGTGGAGTTAGTGAGAGGTGCTAAGACTGTACGGGGTTGGGGAATAGTGAGGGGTATAGGGACTGTAGGGGGTTATGGAGGTAATGAGGGGTGTAGGGACTGTAGATGGTTATGGAGATAGTGAGGGTTGTAGGGACTGTAGGGGGTTATTGAGATAGTGAGGGGTGTAGGGACTGTAGGGGGTTATAGAGATAGTGAGGGGTGTAGGGACTGTAGGGGTTATAGAGATAGTGAGGGGTCTAGGGACTGTAGGGGTTTATGGAGATAGTGAGGGGTGTAGGGACTGTAGGGTTTTGTGGAGATAGTAAGGGGTGCAGAGACTGTAGGGTGTTATGGAGATAGGGATGGTTTTAGGGAATGTAGGGGGTTATGCAAATAGTGAGGGGTGTAGGGACTGTAGGGGGTTATGGAGATAGCGAGGGGTGTAGGGACAGTAGGGGGTTAGGGAATAGTGAGGGGTGTAGGGATTGTAGGGGGTTATGGAGATAATGAGGGGTTATGGACTGTAGGGGGTTATGGAGACAGTGAGGGGTGTAGGGACTGTAGGGGATTATGGAGATAGTGAGGGGTGTAGGGAATGTAGGGGGTTATGCAGATAGTGAGGGCTGTAGGGACTGTAGGGGATTATGGAGATAGCGAGGGGTGTAGGGACTGTAGGGGTTTGTGGAGATAGTGAGGGGTGTAGGGCATGTTGAGGTTTATGGAGATAGGGAGGGGTGTACGGACTGTAGCTGGTTATCGACATAGTGAGGGATGTAGGGACTGTAGGGGGTCTTGGAGATAGTGAAGGGTGTAGGGACTGTAGTGGTTTGTGGAGATAGTGAGGGGTGTAGGCAATGTAGGGGGTTATGGAGATAGGGAGGGGTGTAGTGAATGTAGGGAGTTATGGAGATAGTGAGAGGTGTACGGACCCTAGGGGTTTGTGGAGATAGTCAGGGGTGTAGGGACTGTAGGGTATATGGAGATAGTAAGGGGTGCAGGGACTGAAGGGTGTCATGGAGATAGTGAGGGGTGTACGGACTCTAGGGGTCTGTGGAGATAGTGGAGGGTGTAATGTCTGTAGGGGGTTATGGAGATAATGAGGGGTGCAGGGACTGTAGGGGTTATGGAGATCGTGAGGAGTGTAGGGACTGTAGGGGTCAGTGGAGATAGTGAGGGGTGTAGGGACTGTGGGGAGTTATGGAGATAGTGAGGGTTGTAGGGAATGTAGGGGATTATGGAGATAGTCAGGGGTGTAGGGTCTGTAGGGGGTTATAGAGATAGTGAGTGCTGTAAGGACTGCAGCGGGTTAATGAGGTAATGAGTGGTAAAGGGACTGTAGGGGGTTTGTCGAGATAGTGGCGGGTGTAGGGACTGTAGGAGTTTATGCAGATAGTGGGGGTGTAGGGACTAGGGGATTATGGAGATAGGTAGGGGTGTACGGACTGTATGGGGATATGGAGATAATGAGGGGTGTAGGAACTGTAGGGGATTATACAGTTATTGACGGGGGTAGGGATTGCAGGCGGCTATGGAGATAGTGAAGGGTGTAGGGACTGTAGGGGGTTATAGAAACAGTGAGGGGTGTAGGGTCTGTAGGTGTTTGTGGAGATAGTGGGGCGTGTAGGGTCTTTAGGGGGTTATGGAGATAATGAGGGGTGTAGGGACTGTAGGGGTTTGTGGAGTTACTGAGGGGTGCTGAGACTGTAGGGGGTTAGGGAGATAGTGAGGGGTGTAGGGACTGTAGGGGTTATGGAGATCGTGAGGAGTGTAGGGACTGTAGGGGTCGGTGGAGATAGTGAGGGGTGTAGGGACTGTAGAGGGTTATGGAGATAGTGAGGGTTGTAGGGAATGTAGGGGATTATGGAGATAGTCAGGGGTGTAGGGTCTGTAGGGGGTTATAGAGATAGTGAGTGCTGTAAGGACTGTAGCGGGTTAATGAGGTAATGAGGGGTAAAGGGACTGTAGGGGGTTTGTCGAGATAGTCGCGGGTGTAGGGACTGTAGGAGTTTATGCAGATAGTGAGGGGTGTAGGGACAAGGGGATTATGGAGATAGGTAGGGGTGTACGGACTGTAGGGGGTTTGTCGAGATAGTGGGGTGTGTAGGGACTGTAGGGGTTTATGGAGATAGTGAGTGGTGTAGGGACTGTAGGGGATTATACAGTTAGTGACTGGGGTAGAGACTGCAGGCGGTTATGGAGATAGTGAAGTGTGTAGGGACTGTAGGGGGTTATAGAAATAGTGAGGGGTGTAGGGACTGTAGGGGGTTATTGAGATTTTGAGGTGTGTAGGGACTGTAGGGTATATGGAGATAGTGAGGGGTTCAGGGACTGTAGGGGTTTGTGGAGATAGGGAGGGGTGTACGGACTGTAGGGGGTTATGGAGATAGTGAGGAGTTTAAGGACCGTAGGGGGTTATAGAGATAATGAGGGGTGTAGGGACTCCCGGGGGTTACGGAGATAGTGAGTTGTGTAGGGACTGTAGGGGTCTGCGGAGATAGTGAGGGGTGTAGGGACTGTATGGGTTTATAGAGATAGTGAGGTCTGTAAGGACTGTAGGGGGTTAAGGAGATAGTGAGGGGTGTAGGGACTGTAGGGTTTTATAAAGATAGTGAGGGGTTTAGGGACTGCAGGGGGTTACGGAGATAGTGAGGTGTGTAGGGTCTGTTGGGTACATGGAGATAGTGAGGGGTGTACGGGCTCTAGGGGTCTGTGGAGTTAGTGAGAGGTGCTAAGACTGTACGGGGTTGGGGAATAGTGAGGGGTATAGGGACTGTCGGGGGTTATGGAGGTAATGAGGGGTGTAGGGACTGTAGATGGTTATGGAGATAGTGAGGGTTGTAGGGACTGTAGGGGGTTATTGAGATAGTGAGGGGTGTAGGGACTGTAGGGGGTTATAGAGATAGTGAGGGGTGTAGGGACTGTAGGGGGTTATTGAGATAGTGAGGGGTGTAGGGACTGTAGGGGGTTATAGAGATAGTGAGGGTTGTAGGGACTGTAGGGGGTTATTGAGATAGTGAGGGGTGTAGGGACTGTAGGGGGTTATAGAGATAGTGAGGGGTGTAGGGACTGTAGGGGGTTCAGGAGATAGTGAGGGGCATAGGGACTGTAGGGGGTTTGTCGAGATAGTGGGGTGTGTAGGGACTGTAGGGGTTTATGGAGATAATGAGTGGTGTAGGGACTGTAGGGGATTATACAGTTAGTGACTGGGGTAGGGACTGCAGGCGGCTATGGAGATAGTGAAGTGTGTAGGGACTGTAGGGGGTTATAGAAATAGTGAGGGGTGTAGGGACTGTAAGGGGTTATTGAGATATTGAGGTGTGTAGGGACTGTAGGGTATATGGAGATAGTGAGGGGTTTAGGGACTGTAGGGGTTTGTGGAGATAGGGAGGGGTGTACGGACTGTAGCTGGTTATCGAGATAGTCATGGGTGTTGGGACTGTAGGGGGTTATGGAGATAGTGAGGGGTGTAGGGTCTGTAGGGGTTTGTGGAGATAGTGAGGGGTGTACGGACTGTAGCTGGTTATCGAGATAGTGAGGGGTGTTGGGACTGTAGGGGGTTATGGACATAGTGAGGGGTGTAGGGACTGTAGAGGTTTGTGGAGATAGTGAGGGGTGTAGGGAATGTAAGGAGTTATGGAGATAGTGAGAGGTGTACGGACTCTCGGGGTTTGTGGATATCGTAAGGAGTGTAGCGACTGTAGGGGGTTATGGAGATAGGGAGGGAATAGGTACTGAAGGGGTTTGTGGAGATAGTGACGGGTGTAGGGACTGTAGGGGGTTATGGAGATAGTGAGGGCTGTAAGAACTGTAGGGGGTTAAGAAAGTGAGGGGTATAAGGACTGTAGTGGGTATGTCGAGATAGTGGGGGGTGTAGGGGCTGTAGGGGTTTATGCAGATAGTGAGGGGTGTAGGGACTCTAGGGGATTATGGAGATAGTGAGGGGTGTACGGACTGTAGGGGGTTATGGAGACAGTGAGGAGTTTAAGGACTGTAGGGGGTTATAGAGATAATGAGGGGTGTAGGGACTGCCGGGGGTTACGGAGATAGTGAGTTGTGTAGGGACTGTAGGGGTCTGCGGAGATAGTGAGGGGTGTAGGGACTGTAGGGGTCTGCGGAGATAGTGAGGGGTGTAGGGACTGTAGGGGATTATGGAGATAGTCGGCGTTGTACGGTCTGTATGGGTTTATAGAGATAGTGAGGGGTGGAGGGACTGTAGGGGGTTCAGGAGATAGTGAGGGGCATAGGGACTGTAGGGGGTTTGTCGAGATAGTGGGGTGTGTAGG
Source organism: Mobula birostris (assembly GCF_030028105.1). NCBI lineage: Eukaryota > Metazoa > Chordata > Chondrichthyes > Myliobatiformes > Myliobatidae > Mobula > Mobula birostris. The sequence continues at coordinate 5,799 of NW_027276109.1, read as the reverse complement.
GACTGTAGGGGTTTATGGAGATAGTGAGGGGTGTAGGGACTGTAGGGGATTATACAGTTAGTGACTGGGGTAGGGACTGCAGGCGGCTATGGAGATAGTGAAGTGTGTAGGGACTGTAGGGGGTTATAGAAATAGTGAGGGGTGTAGGGACTGTAGGGGGTTATTGAGATTTTGAGGTTTGTAGGGACTGTAGGGTATATGGAGATAGTGAGGGGTTCAGGGACTGTAGGGGTTTGTGGAGATAGGGAGGGGTGTACGGACTGTAGGGGGTTATGGAGATAGTGAGGAGTTTAAGGACCGTTGGGGGTTATAGAGATAATGAGGGGTGTAGGGACTGTAGGGGTCTGCGGAGATAGTGAGGGGTGTAGGGACTGTAGGGGGTTATGGAGATAGTGAGGGGTGCAGGGACGGTAGGGGATTATGGAGATAGTCGGCTTTGTAGGGTCTGTATGGGTTTATAGAGATAGTGAGGTCTGTAAGGACTGTAGGGGGTTAAGGAGATAGTGAGGGGTGTAGGGACTGTAGGGTTTTATAAAGATAGTGAGGGGTGTACGGGCTCTAGGGGTCTGTGGAGTTAGTGAGAGGTGCTAAGACTGTAGGGGGTTGGGGAGATAGTGAGGGGTATAGGGACTGTAGGGGGTTATAGAGATAGTGAGGGTTGTAGGGACTGTAGGGGGTTATTGAGATAGTGAGGGGTGTAGGGACTGTAGGGGGTTATTGAGATAGTGAGGGGTGTAGGGACTGTAGGGGGTTATAGAGATAGTGAGGGGTGTAGGGACTGTAGGGGGTTCAGGAGATAGTGAGGGGCATAGGGACTGTAGGGGGTTTGTCGAGATAGTGGGGTGTGTCGGGACTGTAGGGGTTTATGGAGATAATGAGTGGTGTAGGGACTGTAGGGGATTATACAGTTAGTGACTGGGGTAGGGACTGCAGGCGGCTATGGAGATAGTGAAGTGTGTAGGGACTGTAGGGGGTTATAGAAATAGTGAGGGGTGTAGGGACTGTAAGGGGTTATTGAGATATTGAGGTGTGTAGGGACTGTAGGGTATATGGAGATAGTGAGGGGTTTAGGGACTGTAGGGGTTTGTGGAGATAGGGAGGGGTGTACGGACTGTAGCTGGTTATCGAGATAGTCATGGGTGTTGGGACTGTAGGGGTTTATGGAGATAGTGAGGGGTGTAGGGTCTGTAGGGGTTTGTGGAGATAGTGAGGGGTGTAGGGACTGTAGGGGGTTATGGAGATAGGGAGGGGTGTAGGGAATGTAAGGAGTTATGGAGATAGTGAGAGGTTTACGGACTCTCGGGGTTTGTGGATATCGTAAGGAGTGTAGCGACTGTAGGGGGTTATGGAGATAGGGAGGGAATAGGTACTGAAGGGGTTTGTGGAGATAGTGAGGGGTGTAGGGACTGTAGGGGGTTATGGAGATAGTGAAGGGTGTAGCGACTGTAGGGGGTTATAGAGATAGTCAGGGGTGCAGGGACTGTAGGGGGTGATGGAGATAGTGAGGGGTATAGGGACTGTAGGGGTTTGTGGAGATAGTGAGGGGTGTAGGGACTGTAGGAGGTTATGGAGATAGGGAAGGTTGTAGGGAATGTAGGGAGTTATGGAGATAGTGAGAGGTGTACGGACTCTAGGGTTTGTGGAGATCATGAGGAGTGTAGGGACTGCAGGGCGTTATGGAGATAGGGAGGGAATAGGGACTGAAGGGGTTTGTGGAGATAGTGAGGGGTATAGGGACTCTACGGGATAATGGAGATATTGGGGGGTGTAAGGTCTGTCGGAGGTTATGGAGATAATGAGGGGTCTAGGGTCTGCAGCAGATTATGGAATTAGTGAGGGGTATAGAGACTGTAGGGGGTTCTCAAGATAGTGAGGGATGTAGGGACTGTAGGGGGTTAAGGAGATAGTGAGGGGTGTAGGGACTGTAGGAGTTTGTGGAGATAGTGAGGGGCGTAAGGACTGTAGGGGGTTATGGAGATAGGGAGGGAATAGGGACTGAATGGGTTGCTGGAGATAGTGAGGGGTGTGGGGACTGTAGGTCGTTATGGAGATAGTGAGGGGTGTATGAACTGTAGGGTGTTATAGAGATAGTGAGGGGTGTAGGGACTGTAGGGGGTTATGGAGATTGTGAGGGGTGTAGGGACTGTAGGGGTTATAGAGATAGTGAGGGGTCTAGGGACTGTAGGGGTTTATGGAGATAGTGAGGGGTGTAGGGACTGTAGGGTTTTGTGGAGATAGTGAGGGGTGCTGAGACTGTAGGGTGTTATGGAGATAGGGATGGTTTTAGGGAATGTAGGGGGTTATGCAAATAGTGAGGGGTGTAGGGACTGTAGGGGGTTATGGAGATAGCGAGGGGTGTAGGGACAGTAGGGGGTTAGGGAATAGTGAGGGGTGTAGGGATTGTAGGGGGTTATGGAGATAATGAGGGGTTATGGACTGTAGGGGGTTATGGAGACAGTGAGGGGTGTAGGGAATGTAGGGGGTTATGCAGATAGTGAGGGCTGTAGGGACTGTAGGGGATTATGGAGATAGCGAGGGGTGTAGGGACTGTAGGGGTTTGTGGAGATAGTGAGGGGTGTAGGGCATGTTGAGGTTTATGGAGATAGGGAGGGGTGTACGGACTGTAGCTGGTTATCGAGATAGTGAGGGATGTAGGGACTGTAGGGGGTTATGGAGATAGTGAAGGGTGTTGGGACTGTAGTGGTTTGTGGAGATAGTGAGGGGTGTAGTGAATGTAGGGAGTTATGGAGATAGTGAGAGGTGTACGGACTCTAGGGGTTTGTGGAGATAGTGAGGGGCGTAAGGACTGTAGGGGGTTATGGAGATAGGGAGGGAATAGGGACTGAATGGGTTGCTGGAGATAGTGAGGGGTGTGGGGACTGTAGGTCGTTATGGAGATAGTGAGGGGTGTATGAACTGTAGGGTGTTATAGAGATAATGAGGGGTGTAGGGACTGTAGGGGGTTATGGAGATTGTGAGGGGTGTAGGGACTGTAGGGGTTATAGAGATAGTGAGGGGTCTAGGGACTGTAGGGGTTTATGGAGATAGTGAGGGGTGTAGGGACTGTAGGGTTTTGTGGAGATAGTAAGGGGTGCAGAGACTGTAGGGTGTTATGGAGATAGGGATGGTTTTAGGGAATGTAGGGGGTTATGCAAATAGTGAGGGGTGTAGGGACTGTAGGGGGTTATGGAGATAGCGAGGGGTGTAGGGACAGTAGGGGGTTAGGGAATAGTGAGGGGTGTAGGGATTGTAGGGGGTTATGGAGATAATGAGGGGTTATGGACTGTTGGGGGTTATGGAGACAGTGAGGGGTGTAGGGACTGTAGGGGATTATGGAGATAGTGAGGGGTGTAGGGAATGTAGGGGGTTATGCAGATAGTGAGGGCTGTAGGGACTGTAGGGGATTATGGAGATAGCGAGGGGTGTAGGGACTGTAGGGGTTTGTGGAGATAGTGAGGGGTGTAGGGCATGTTGAGGTTTATGGAGATAGGGAGGGGTGTACGGACTGTAGCTGGTTATCGACATAGTGAGGGATGTAGGGACTGTAGGGGATTATGGAGATAGGTAGGGGTGTACGGACTGTAGGGGTTTATGGAGATAATGAGGGGTGTCGGGACTGTAAGGGATTATGCAGTTAGTGACGGGGTTAGCGACCGTAGGTGGTTATGGAGATAGTGAGGGGTTTAGGGACTGTAGGGGGATATGGAGATAATGAGGGGTGTAGGAACTGTAGGGGATTATACAGTTATTGACGGGAGTAGGGATTGCAGGCGGCTATGGAGATAGTGAAGGGTGTAGGGACTGTAGGGGGTTATAGAAACAGTGAGGGGTGTAGGGTCTGTAGGTGTTTGTGGAGATAGTGGGGCGTGTAGGGTCTTTAGGGGGTTATGGAGATAATGAGCGGTGTAGGGACTGTAGGGGTTTGTGGAGTTACGGAGGGGTGCTGAGACTGTAGGGGGTTAGGGAGATAGTGAGGGGTGTAGGGACTGTAGGGGGTTATGGAGATAATGAGGGGTGAGGGACTGTAGGGGTTTATGCAGATAGTGAGGGGTGTAGAGACTGTAGGGGGTTATGGAGATAGTGAGAGGTGTAGGGAATGTAGGGGGTTATGGAGATAGTGAGGGGTGTAGGGACTGTAGTGGTTTGTGGAGATAGTGAGGGGTGTAGGGACTGTAGGCGTTTATGGAGATAGGGAGGGGTGTAGGGAATGTAAGGAGTTATGGAGATAGTGAGAGGTGTACGGACTCTCGGGGTTTGTGGATATCGTAAGGAGTGTAGCGACTGTAGGGGGTTCTGGAGATAGGGAGGGAATAGGTACTGAAGGGGTTTGTGGAGATAGTGAGGGGTGTAGGGACTGTAGGGGGTTATGGAGATAGTGAGGGCTGTAAGCACTGTAGGGGGTTAAGAAAGTGAGGGGTATAAGTAGTGGGTATGTCGAGATAGTGGGGGGTGTAGGGCCTGTAGGGGTTTATGCAGATAGTGAGAGGTGTAGGGACTCTAGGGAATTATGGAGATAGTGAGGGGTGTAGGGACTGCCGGGGGTTACGAAGATAGTGAGTTGTGTAGGGACTGTAGGGGTCTGCGGAGATAGTGAGGGGTGTAGGGACTGTAGGGGGTTATGGAGATAGTGAGGGGTGCAGGGACTGTAGGGGATTATGGAGATAGTCGGCGTTGTAGGGTCTGTATGGGTTTATAGAGATAGTGAGGTCTGTAAGGACTGTAGGGGGTTAAGGAGATAGTGAGGGGTGTAGGGACTGTAGGGGATTACGCAGTTAGTGACGGGGGTAGGGACTGTAGGCGGTTATGGACATAGTGAGGGGTTTAGGGACTGTAGGCGGTTATGGAGATAGTGAGGGGTTTAGGGAATGTAGGGGGTTATGCAGATAGTGAGGGATGTAGGGACTGTAGGGGGTTATGGAGATAGTGAGGGGTGTAGGGACTGTAGTGGTTTGTGGAGATAGTAAGGAGTGTAGGGAATGTAGGGGTTTATGGAGATAGGGAGGGGTGTACGGACTGTAGCTGGTTATCGAGATAGTGTGGGGTGTAGGGACTGTAGGGGGTTATGGAGATAGTGGGGGTGTAGGGACTGTAGGGGTTTGTGGAGATAGTGAGGGGTGTAGGGACTGTAGGGGGTTATGGAGATAGGGAGGGGTGTAGGGAATGTAAGGAGCTATGGAGATAGTGAGAGGTGTACGGACTCTCGGGGTTTGTGGATATCGTAAGGAGTGTAGCGACTGTAGGGGGTTATGGAGATAGGGAAGGAAGAGGTACTGAAGGGGTTTGTGGAGATAGTGAGGGGTGTAGGGACTGTAGGGGGTTATGGAGATAGTGAGGGCTGTAAGGACTGTAGGGGGTTAAGAAAATGAGGGGTATAAGGACTGTAGTGGGTATGTCGAGATAGTGGGGGGTTTAGGGGCTGTAGGGGTTTATGCAGATAGTGAGGGGTGTAGGGACTCTAGGGGATTATGCAGATAGTGAGGGGTGTACGGACTGTAGGGGGTTATGGAGATAGTGAGGCGTTTAAGGACTGTAGGGGGTTATAAAGATAATGAGGGGTGCAGGGACTGTAGGGCTTTATAGAGATAGTGAGGGGTGTAGGGACTGCCGGGGGTTACGGAGATAGTGAGTTGTGTAGGGACTGTAGGGGTCTGCGGAGATAGTGAGGGGTGTAGGGACTGTAGGGGGTTATGGAGATAGTGAGGGGTGCAGGGACTGTAGGGGTTTATGGAGATAGTCAGGGTTGTAGGGTCTGTACGTGTTTATAGAGATAGTGAGGTCTGTAAGGACTGTAGGGGGTTA
>NW_027276108.1:0-44466 GCF_030028105.1 Mobula birostris | reverse complement strand
GCACTGAAATACCTGCCCTGAATCTCATGCCAGAAACTCATGCCCTGAATCTCATGCCCTGAATCTCATGCCCTAAAACTCCTGCACTGAAATACCTGCCCTGAATCTTCTGCCTTGAAAATCATGCCCTGTATCTCATGCCCTGAATCTCATGCTCTGAAACTCGTGCACTGAATCTCATGCCCTCAATTTCCTGCACTGAAACTCATGCCCTGAATCTCATGCCCTGAAACTCATGCCCTGAACCTCATGCCCTGAAACTCAAGCCCTGAATCTCATGCCCTGAAACTCATGCCCTAAATCACATACCCTGAAACTCTGCCCTGAAACTCATGCACTGAAAAATCATGCCCTGAATCACATGCCCTAAAAACTCATGCCCTGAATCATCGGCCCAGAAACTCATGCCCTGAATTACATGCCCTGAAATACCTGCCCTGAATATCATGCCCTGAAACTCATGTCCTGAATCTCATGCCCTGAAACTCCTGCCCTCAAACTCATGCACTGAAACTCATGCCCTGAATCTCATGCCTTGAAACTCCTGCCCTCAAACTCATGCCCTGAACCTCATGCCCTGAAACTCAAGCCTGAATCTCATGCCCTGAAACTCTTGCCCTAAATCACATACCCTGAAACTCCTGCACTGAAACTCATGCCATGAATCTCATATCCGGAAACTCAAACCTTGAATCACATGCCCTGAAACTCCGGCCTGAAACTCATGCCCTGAAACTCATGCCCTGAATCTCCTGTCCTAAAACTCATGCCCTGAATCTCATGCCCTGAATCTCATGCCCTGAATCTCGTGCCCTGAAACTCCTGCACTGAAACACCTGCCCTGAATCTCCTGCCCTGAAAATGAAGCCCTGAATCTCATGCTCTAAGACTCGTGCACTGAATCTCATGCCTCAAGTTCCTGCACTGAAACTCATGCCCTGAATCTCATGCATGCCCTGAAACTCATGCCCTGAACTCATGCCCTGAAACTCAAGCCCTGAATCTCCTGCCCTGAAACTCTTGCCCTAAATCACATACCCTGAAACTCCTGCACTGAAACTCATGCACTGAAAGTCATGCCCTGAATCACGTGCCCTAAAACTCCTGCCCTGAATCATCTGCCCAGAAACTCATGCCCTGAATTACATGCCCTGAAATGCCTGCACTGAATCTCATGCCCTGAAACTCATGCCCTGAATCTCATGCCCTGAAACTCCCGCACTGAAACTCATGCACTGAAACTCATGCCCTGAATCACATGCCCTAAAACTCCTGCCCTGAATCATCTGCCCAGAAACTCATGCCCTGAATTACATGCCCTGAAATACCTGCCCTGAATCTCATGCCCTGAAACTCATGCCCTGAATCTCATGCCCTGAAACTCCTGCACTGAAACTCATGCACTGAAACTCATGCCCTGAATTACATGCCCTGAAATACCTGCCCTGAATCTCATGCCTGAAACTCATGCCCTCAATCTCATGCCCTGAAACTCCTGCACTGAAACTCATGCCATGAATCTCATATCCTGAAACTCACGCCCCGAATTATATGCCCTGAAACTCCTGCCCTGAAACTCATGCCCTGAAAATCATGCCCTGAAACTCATGCCTGAATCTCCTGTCCTAAAACTCATGCCCTAAATCTCATGCCCTGAATCTCATGCCCTGAAACTCCTGCACTGAAACCCCTGCCCTGAATCTCCGGCCCTGAAACTCATGCCCTGAATCTCATGCCCTGAATCTCACGCTCTGAAACTCGTGCACTGAATCTCATGACCTCAAGTTCCTGCAGTGAAACTCATGCCCTGAATCTCATGTCCTGAAACTCCTGCCCTGAATCACCTACCCTGAAACTCATGCCCTGAATCTCATGCCCTGAAACTCCTGCACTGAAACTCATGCCATGAATCTCATATCCTGAAACTCACGCCCTGAAACTCATGCCCTGAAACTCATGCCCTGAATCTCCTGTCCTGAAACTCATGCCCTGAATCTCATGCCCTGAATCTCATGCCCTGAAACTCCTGCACTGAAACACCTGCCCTGAATCTCCTGCCCTGAAAATCATGCCCTGAATCTCATGCCCTGAATCTCATCCTGTGCAACTCATGCCCTGAATCTCATGCCCTCAAGTTCCTGCACTGAAACTCATGCCCTGAATCTCATGCCCTGAACCTCATGCCCTGAAACTCAAGCCCTGAATCTCATGCCCGGAATCTCATGCCCTAAATCACATACCCTGAAACTCTTGCCCTGAAACTCATGCACTCAAACTCATGCCCTGAATCACATGCCCTAAAACTCCTGCCCTGAAACTCATGCCCTGAAACTCATGCCCTGAACCTCATGCCCTGAAACTCAAGCCCTGAATCTCATGCCCTGAAACTCATGCCCTAAATCACATACCCTGAAACTACTGCCCTGACACTCATGCACTGAAACTCATGCCCTGAATCACATGCCCTAAAATTCCTGCCCTGAATCATCTGCCCAGAAACTCATGCCCTGAATTACATGCCCTGAAATACCTGCCCTGAATCTCATGCCCTGAAACACATGCCCTGAATCTCATGCCCTGAATCTCATGCCCTGAAACACCTGCACTGAAATACCTGCCCTGAATCTTCTGCCTTGAAAATCATGCCCTGAATCTCATGCCCTGAATCTCATGCTCTGAAACTCGTGCACTGAATCTCATGCCCTCAAGTTCCTGCACTGAAACTCATGCCCTGAATCTCATGCCTGAAACTCATGCCCTGAACCTCATGCCCTGAAACTCAAGCCCTGAATCTCATGCCCTGAAAACTCATGCCCTAAATCACATACCCTGAAACTCCTGCCCTGAAACTCATGCACTGAAATCATGCCCTGAATCACATGCCCTAAAACTCATCTCCTGAATCATCGGCCCAGAAACTCATGCCCTGAATTACATGCCCTGAAATACCTGCCCTGAATCTCATGCCCTGAAACTCCTGCCCTCAAACTCATTCACTGAAACTCATGCCCTGAATCTCATGCCTTGAAACTCCTGCCCTCAAACTCATGCACTGAAACTCATGCCCTGAATCTCATGCCCTGAAACACCTGCACTGAAACTCATGCCATGAATCTCATATCCGGAAACTCAAGCCTTGAATCACATGCCCTGAAACTCCTGCCCTGAAACTCATGCCCTGAAACTCATGCCCTGAATCTCATGCCCTGAATCTCGTGCCCTGAAACTCATGCCCTAAATCACATACCCTGAAACTACTGCCCTGACACTCATGCACTGAAACTCATGCCCTGAATCACATGCCCTAAAATTCCTGCCCTGAATCATCTGCCCAGAAACTCATGCCCTGAATTACATGCCCTGAAATACCTGCCCTGAATCTCATGCCCTGAAACACATGCCCTGAATCTCATGCCCTGAATCTCATGCCCTGAAACACCTGCACTGAAATACCTGCCCTGAATCTTCTGCCTTGAAAATCATGCCCTGAATCTCATGCCCTGAATCTCATGCTCTGAAACTCGTGCACTGAATCTCATGCCCTCAAGTTCCTGCACTGAAACTCATGCCCTGAATCTCATGCCCTGAAACTCATGCCCTGAACCTCATGCCCTGAAACTCAAGCCCTGAATCTCATGCCTGAAACTCATGCCCTAAATCACATACCCTGAAACTCCTGCCCTGAAACTCATGCACTGAAAATCATGCCCTGAATCACATGCCCTAAAACTCATCTCCTGAATCATCGGCCCAGAAACTCATGCCCTGAATTACATGCCCTGAAATACCTGCCCTGAATCTCATGCCCTGAAACTCCTGCCCTCAAACTCATTCACTGAAACTCATGCCCTGAATCTCATGCCTTGAAACTCCTGCCCTCAAACTCATGCACTGAAACTCATGCCCTGAATCTCATGCCCTGAAACACCTGCACTGAAACTCATGCCATGAATCTCATATCCTGAAACTCACGCCTTGAATCACATGCCCTGAATCTCCTGCCCTGAAAATCATGCCCTGAATCTCATGCCCTGAATCTCATGCTCTGAAACTCATGCCCTGAATCTCATGCCCTCAAGTTCCTGCACTGAAACTCATGCCTGAATCTCATGACCTGAAAATCATGCCCTGAACCTCATGCCCTGAAACTCAAGCCCTGAATCTCATGCCCGGAATCTCATGCCCTAAATCACATACCCTGAAACTCCTGCCCTGAAACTCATGCACTCAAACTCATGCCCTGAATCACATGCCCTAAAACTCCTGCCTGAAACTCATGCCCTGAAACTCATGCCCTGAACCTCATGCCCTGAAACTCAAGCCCTGAATCTCATGCCCTGAAACTCATGCCCTAAATCACATACCCTGAAACTACTGCCCTGACACTCATGCACTGAAACTCATGCCCTGAATCACATGCCCTAAAATTCCTGCCCTGAATCATCTGCCCAGAAACTCATGCCCTGAATTACATGCCCTGAAATACCTGCCCTGAATCTCATGCCCTGAAACACATGCCCTGAATCTCATGCCCTGAATCTCATGCCCTGAACCTCATGCCCTGAAACTCAAGCCCTGAATCTCATGCCCTGAAACTCTTGCCCTAAATCACATGCCCTAAAACTCCTGCCCTGAATCATCTGCCCAGAAACTCATGCCCTGAATTACATGCCCTGAAATACCTGCCCTGAATCTCATGCCCTGAAACTCATGCCCTGAATCACATGCCTTAAAACTCCTGCCCTGTATCATCTGCCCAGAAACTCATGCCCTGAATTACATGCCCTGAAATACCTGCCCTGAATCTCATGCCCTGTAACTCATGCCCTGAATCTCATGCCCTGAAACTCCTGCACTGAAACTCATGCCATGAATCTCATATCCTGAAACTCAACCCCTGAATTACATGCCCTGAAACTCCTGCCCTGAAACTCATGCCCTGAAACTCATGCCCTGAATCTCCTGTCCTAAAACTCATGACCTGAATCTGATGCCCTGATTCTCATGCCCTGAAACTCCTCCACTGAAATACCTGCCCTGAATCTCCTGCCCTGAAAATAATGCCCTGAATCTCATGCCCTGAAACTCATGCACTAAATCACATACCCTGAAACTCCTGCCCTGAAACTCATGCACTCAAACTCATGCCCTGAATCAGATGCCCTAAAACTCCTGCCCTGAAACTCATGCCCTGAAACTCATGCCCTGAACCTCATGCCCTGAAACGCAAGCCCTGAATCTAATGCCCTGAAACTCATACCCTAAATCATATACCCTGAAACTACTGCCCTGAAACTCATGCACTGAAACTCATGCCCTGAATCACATGCCCTAAAATTCCTGCCCTGAATCATCTGCCCAGAAACTCATGCCCTGAATTACATGCCCTGAAATACCTGCCCTGTGTCTCATGCCCTGAAACTCATGCCCTGAATCTCATGCCCTGAATCTCATGCCCTGAAACTCCTGCACTGAAACACCTGTCCTGAATCTCCTGCCTTGAAAATCATGCCTTGAATCTCATGCCCTGAATCTCATGCTCTGAAACTCGTGCACTGAATCTCATGCCCTCAAGTTCCTGCACTGAAAGTCATGCCCTGAATATCATGCCCTGAAACTCATGCCCTGAACCTCATGCCCTGAAACTCAAGCCCTGAATCTCATGCCCTGAAACTCATATCCTAAATCACATACCCTGAAACTCCTGCCCTGAAACTCATGCACTGAAACTCATGCCCTGAATCACATGCCCTAAAACTCATGCCCTGGATCACCTACCCTGAAACTCATGCCCTGAATCTCATGCCCTGAAACTCATGCCCTGAATCTCATGCCCTGAATCTCATGCCCTGAATCTCGTGCCCTGAAACTCCTGCACTGAAACACCTGCCCTGAATCTCCTGCCCTGAAAATGAAGCCCTGAATCTCATGCTCTAAGACTCGTGCACTGAATCTCATGCCCTCAAGTTCCTGCACTGAAACTCATGCCCTGAATCTCATGCCCTGAAACTCATGCCCTGAACCTCATGCCCTGAAACTCAAGCCCTGAATCTCATGCCCTGAAACTCTTACCCTAAATCACATACCCTTAAACTCCTGCCCTGAAACTCATGCACTGAAAGTCATGCCCTGAATCACATGCCCTAAAACTCCTGCCCTGAATCATCTGCCCAGAAACTCATGCCCTGAATTACATGCCCTGAAATGCCTGCACTGAATCTCATGCCCTGAAACTCATGCCCTGAATCTCATGCCCTGAAACTCCCGCACTGAAACTCATGCACTGAAACTCATGCCCTGAATCACATGCCCTAAAACTCCTGCCCTGAATCATCTGCCCAGAAACTCATGCCCTGAATTACATGCCCTGAAATACCTGCCCTGAATCTCATGCCCTGAAACTCATGCCCTGAATCTCATGTCCTGAAACTCCTGCACTGAAACTCATGCACTGAAACTCATGCCCTGAATCACATACCCTAAAACTCCTGCCCTGAATCATCTGCCCAGAAACTCATGCCCTGAATTACATGCCCTGAAATACCTGCCCTGAATCTCATGCCCTGAAACTCATGCCCTGAATCTCATGCCCTGAAACTCCTGCACTGAAACTCATGCCATGAATCTCATATCCTGAAACTCACGCCCTGAATTATATGCCCTGAAACTCCTGCCCTGAAACTCATGCCCTGAAACTCATGCCCTGAAACTCATGCCCTGAATCTCCTGTCCTAAAACTCATGCCCTAAATCTCATGCCCTGAATCTCATGCCCTGAAACTCCTGCACTGAAACCCCTGCCCTGAATCTCCGGCCCTGAAACTCATGCCCTGAATCTCATGCCCTGAATCTCACGCTCTGAAACTCGTGCACTGAATCTCATGACCTCAAGATCCTGCAGTGAAACTCATGCCCTGAATCTCATGTCCTGAAACTCCTGCCCTGAATCACCTACCCTGAAACTCATGCCCTGAATCTCATGCCCTGAAACTCCTGCACTGAAACTCATGCCATGAATCTCATATCCTGAAACTCACGCCCTGAATCACATGCCCTGAAACTCCTGCCCTGAAACTCATGCCCTGAAACTCATGCCCTGAATCTCCTGTCCTGAAACTCATGCCCTGAATCTCATGCCCTGAATATCATGCCCTGAAACTCCTGCACTGAAACACCTGCCCTGAATCTCCTGCCCTGAAAATCATGCCCTGAATCTCATGCCCTGAATCTCATGCTCTGAAACTCATGCCCTGAATCTCATGCCCTCAAGTTCCTGCACTGAAACTCATGCCCTGAATCTCATGACCTGAAAATCATGCCCTGAACCTCATGCCCTGAAACTCAAGCCCTGAATCTCATGCCCGGAATCTCATGCCCTAAATCACATACCCTGAAACTCCTGCCCTGAAACTCATGCACTCAAACTCATGCCCTGAATCACATGCCCTAAAACTCCTGCCCTGAAACTCATGCCCTGAAACTCATGCCCTGAACCTCATGCCCTGAAACTCAAGCCCTGAATCTCATGCCCTGAAACTCATGCCCTAAATCACATACCCTGAAACTACTGCCCTGACACTCATGCACTGAAACTCATGCCCTGAATCACATGCCCTAAAATTCCTGCCCTGAATCATCTGCCCAGAAACTCATGCCCTGAATTACATGCCCTGAAATACCTGCCCTGAATCTCATGCCCTGAAACACATGCCCTGAATCTCATGCCCTGAATCTCATGCCCTGAACCTCATGCCCTGAAACTCAAGCCCTGAATCTCATGCCCTGAAACTCTTGCCCTAAATCACATACCCTGAAACTCCTGCCCTGAATCTCATGCACTGAAACTCATGCCCTGAATCACATGCCCTAAAACTCCTGCCCTGAATCATCTGCCCAGAAACTCATGCCCTGAATTACATGCCCTGAAATACCTGCCCTGAATCTCATGCCCTGAAACTCATGCCCTGAATCACATGCCCTAAAACTCCTGCCCTGTATCATCTGCCCAGAAACTCATGCCCTGAATTACATGCCCTGAAATACCTGCCCTGAATCTCATGCCCTGTAACTCATGCCCTGAATCTCATGCCCTGAAACTCCTGCACTGAAACTCATGCCATGAATCTCATATCCTGAAACTCAACCCCTGAATTACATGCCCTGAAACTCCTGCCCTGAAACTCATGCCCTGAAACTCATGCCCTGAATCTCCTGTCCTAAAACTCATGACCTGAATCTGATGCCCTGATTCTCATGCCCTGAAACTCCTCCACTGAAATACCTGCCCTGAATCTCCTGCCCTGAAAATAATGCCCTGAATCTCATGCCCTGAAACTCATGCACTAAATCACAAACCCTGAAACTCCTGCCCTGAAACTCATGCACTCAAACTCATGCCCTGAATCAGATGCCCTAAAACTCCTGCCCTGAAACTCATGCCCTGAAACTCATGCCCTGAACCTCATGCCCTGAAACGCAAGCCCTGAATCTCATGCCCTGAAACTCATACCCTAAATCACATACCCTGAAACTACTGCCCTGAAACTCATGCACTGAAACTCATGCCCTGAATCACATGCCCTAAAATTCCTGCCCTGAATCATCTGCCCAGAAACTCATGCCCTGAATTACATGCCCTGAAATACCTGCCCTGTGTCTCATGCCCTGAAACTCATGCCCTGAATCTCATGCCCTGAATCTCATGCCCTGAAACTCCTGCACTGAAACACCTGTCCTGAATCTCCTGCCTTGAAAATCATGCCCTGAATCTCATGCCCTGAATCTCATGCTCTGAAACTCGTGCACTGAATCTCATGCCCTCAAGTTCCTGCACTGAAAGTCATGCCCTGAATATCATGCCCTGAAACTCATGCCCTGAACCTCATGCCCTGAAACTCAAGCCCTGAATCTCATGCCCTGAAACTCATATCCTAAATCACATACCCTGAAACTCCTGCCCTGAAACTCATGCACTGAAACTCATGCCCTGAATCTCATGCCCTAAAACTCATGCCCTGGATCACCTACCCTGAAACTCATGCCCTGAATCTCATGCCCTGAAACTCCTGCACTGAAACTCATGCCATGAATCTCATATCCTGAAACTCACGCCCTGAATCACATGCCCTGAAACTCCTGCCTGAAACTCATGCCCTGAAACTCATGCCCTGAATCTCCTGTCCTGAAACTCATGCCCTGAATCTCATGCCCTGAATCTCATGCCCTGAAACTCCTGCACTGAAACACCTGCCCTGAATCTCCTGCCCTGAAAATCATGCCCTGAATCTCATGTCCTGAATCTCATGCTCTGAAACTCATGCCCTGAATCTCATGCCCTCAAGTTCCTGCACTGAAACTCATGCCCTGAATCTCATGACCTGAAAATCATGCCCTGAACCTCATGCCCTGAAACTCAAGCCCTGAATCTCATGCCCTGAAACTCATGCCCTAAATCACATACCCTGAAACTACTGCCCTGACACTCATGCACTGAAACTCATGCCCTGAATCACATGCCCTAAAATTCCTGCCCTGAATCATCTGCCCAGAAACTCATGCCCTGAATTACATGCCCTGAAATACCTGCCCTGAATCTCATGCCCTGAAACTCATGCCCTGAATCTCATGCCCCTAAACTCCTGCCCTGAAACTCATGCCCTGAAACTCATGCCCTGAAACTCATGCCCTGAATCTCATGCCCTGAATCTCACGCTCTGAAACTCGTGCACTGAATCTCATGACCTCAAGTTCCTGCAGTGAAACTCATGCCCTGAATCTCTTGTCCTGAAACTCCTGCCCTGAATCACCTACCCTGAAACTCATGCCCTGAATCTCATGCCCTGAAACTCCTGCACTGAAACTCATGCCATGAATCTCATATCCCGAAACTCACGCCCTGATTCACATGCCCTGAAACTCCTGCCCTGAAACTCATGCCCAGAAACTCATGACCTGAAACTCATGCCCTGAACCTCATGCCCTGAAACTCAAGCCCTTAATCTCATGCCCGGAAACTCATGCCCTAAATCACATACCCTGAAACTCCTGCCCTGAAACTCATGCACTCAAACTCATGCCCTGAATCACATGCCCTAAAACTCCTGCCCTGAAACTCATGCCCTGAAACTCATGCCCTGAAACTCAAGCCCTGAATCTCATGCCCTGAAACTCATGCCCTAAATCACATACCCTGAAACTCCTGCCCTGAAACTCATGCACTGAAAATCATGCCCTGAATCACATGCCCTAAAACTCATGCCCTGAATCATCGGCCCAGAAACTCATGCCCTGAATTACATGCCCTGAAACTCCTGCCCTCAAATTCATGCACTGAAACTCATGCCCTGAATCTCATGCCCTGAAACACCTGCACTGAAACTCATGCCATGAATCTCATATCCGGAAACTCAAACCTTGAATCACATGCCCTGAAACTCCTGCCCTGAAACTCATGCCCTGAAACTCATGCCCTGTATCTCCTGTCCTAAAACTCATGCCCTGAATCTCATGCCCTGAATCTCATGCCCTGAATCTCGTGCCCTGAAACTCCTGCACTGAAACACCTGCCCTGAATCTCCTGCCCTGAAAATGAAGCCCTGAATCTCATGCTCTAAGACTCGTGCACTGAATCTCATGCCCTCAAGTTCCTGCACTGAAACTCATGCCCTGAATCTCATGCCCTGAAACTCATGCCCTGAACCTCATGCCCTGAAACTCAAGCCCTGAATCTCATGACCTGAATCTGATGCCCTGATTCTCATGCCCTGAAACTCCTCCACTGAAATACCTGCCCTGAATCTCCTGCCCTGAAAATAATGCCCTGAATCTCATGCCCTGAAACTCATGCACTAAATCACATACCCTGAAACTCCTGCCCTGAAACTCATGCACTCAAACTCATGCCCTGAATCAGATGCCCTAAAACTCCTGCCCTGAAACTCATGCCCTGAAACTCATGCCCTGAACCTCATGCCCTGAAACGCAAGCCCTGAATCTAATGCCCTGAAACTCATACCCTAAATCATATACCCTGAAACTACTGCCCTGAAACTCATGCACTGAAACTCATGCCCTGAATCACATGCCCTAAAATTCCTGCCCTGAATCATCTGCCCAGAAACTCATGCCCTGAATTACATGCCCTGAAATACCTGCCCTGTGTCTCATGCCCTGAAACTCATGCCCTGAATCTCATGCCCTGAATCTCATGCCCTGAAACTCCTGCACTGAAACACCTGTCCTGAATCTCCTGCCTTGAAAATCATGCCTTGAATCTCATGCCCTGAATCTCATGCTCTGAAACTCGTGCACTGAATCTCATGCCCTCAAGTTCCTGCACTGAAAGTCATGCCCTGAATATCATGCCCTGAAACTCATGCCCTGAACCTCATGCCCTGAAACTCAAGCCCTGAATCTCATGCCCTGAAACTCATATCCTAAATCACATACCCTTAAACTCCTGCCCTGAAACTCATGCACTGAAACTCATGCCCTGAATCACATGCCCTAAAACTCATGCCCTGGATCACCTACCCTGAAACTCATGCCCTGAATCTCATGCCCTGAAACTCATGCCCTGAATCTCATGCCCTGAATCTCATGCCCTGAATCTCGTGCCCTGAAACTCCTGCACTGAAACACCTGCCCTGAATCTCCTGCCCTGAAAATGAAGCCCTGAATCTCATGCTCTAAGACTCGTGCACTGAATCTCATGCCCTCAAGTTCCTGCACTGAAACTCATGCCCTGAATCTCATGCCCTGAAACTCATGCCCTGAACCTCATGCCCTGAAACTCAAGCCCTGAATCTCATGCCCTGAAACTCTTACCCTAAATCACATACCCTTAAACTCCTGCCCTGAAACTCATGCACTGAAAGTCATGCCCTGAATCACATGCCCTAAAACTCCTGCCCTGAATCATCTGCCCAGAAACTCATGCCCTGAATTACATGCCCTGAAATGCCTGCACTGAATCTCATGCCCTGAAACTCATGCCCTGAATCTCATGCCCTGAAACTCCCGCACTGAAACTCATGCACTGAAACTCATGCCCTGAATCACATGCCCTAAAACTCCTGCCCTGAATCATCTGCCCAGAAACTCATGCCCTGAATTACATGCCCTGAAATACCTGCCCTGAATCTCATGCCCTGAAACTCATGCCCTGAATCTCATGTCCTGAAACTCCTGCACTGAAACTCATGCACTGAAACTCATGCCCTGAATCACATACCCTAAAACTCCTGCCCTGAATCATCTGCCCAGAAACTCATGCCCTGAATTACATGCCCTGAAATACCTGCCCTGAATCTCATGCCCTGAAACTCATGCCCTGAATCTCATGCCCTGAAACTCCTGCACTGAAACTCATGCCATGAATCTCATATCCTGAAACTCACGCCCTGAATTATATGCCCTGAAACTCCTGCCCTGAAACTCATGCCCTGAAACTCATGCCCTGAAACTCATGCCCTGAATCTCCTGTCCTAAAACTCATGCCCTAAATCTCATGCCCTGAATCTCATGCCCTGAAACTCCTGCACTGAAACCCCTGCCCTGAATCTCCGGCCCTGAAACTCATGCCCTGAATCTCATGCCCTGAATCTCACGCTCTGAAACTCGTGCACTGAATCTCATGACCTCAAGATCCTGCAGTGAAACTCATGCCCTGAATCTCATGTCCTGAAACTCCTGCCCTGAATCACCTACCCTGAAACTCATGCCCTGAATCTCATGCCCTGAAACTCCTGCACTGAAACTCATGCCATGAATCTCATATCCTGAAACTCACGCCCTGAATCACATGCCCTGAAACTCCTGCCCTGAAACTCATGCCCTGAAACTCATGCCCTGAATCTCCTGTCCTGAAACTCATGCCCTGAATCTCATGCCCTGAATATCATGCCCTGAAACTCCTGCACTGAAACACCTGCCCTGAATCTCCTGCCCTGAAAATCATGCCCTGAATCTCATGCCCTGAATCTCATGCTCTGAAACTCATGCCCTGAATCTCATGCCCTCAAGTTCCTGCACTGAAACTCATGCCCTGAATCTCATGACCTGAAAATCATGCCCTGAACCTCATGCCCTGAAACTCAAGCCCTGAATCTCATGCCCGGAATCTCATGCCCTAAATCACATACCCTGAAACTCCTGCCCTGAAACTCATGCACTCAAACTCATGCCCTGAATCACATGCCCTAAAACTCCTGCCCTGAAACTCATGCCCTGAAACTCATGCCCTGAACCTCATGCCCTGAAACTCAAGCCCTGAATCTCATGCCCTGAAACTCATGCCCTAAATCACATACCCTGAAACTACTGCCCTGACACTCATGCACTGAAACTCATGCCCTGAATCACATGCCCTAAAATTCCTGCCCTGAATCATCTGCCCAGAAACTCATGCCCTGAATTACATGCCCTGAAATACCTGCCCTGAATCTCATGCCCTGAAACACATGCCCTGAATCTCATGCCCTGAATCTCATGCCCTGAACCTCATGCCCTGAAACTCAAGCCCTGAATCTCATGCCCTGAAACTCTTGCCCTAAATCACATACCCTGAAACTCCTGCCCTGAATCTCATGCACTGAAACTCATGCCCTGAATCACATGCCCTAAAACTCCTGCCCTGAATCATCTGCCCAGAAACTCATGCCCTGAATTACATGCCCTGAAATACCTGCCCTGAATCTCATGCCCTGAAACTCATGCCCTGAATCACATGCCCTAAAACTCCTGCCCTGTATCATCTGCCCAGAAACTCATGCCCTGAATTACATGCCCTGAAATACCTGCCCTGAATCTCATGCCCTGTAACTCATGCCCTGAATCTCATGCCCTGAAACTCCTGCACTGAAACTCATGCCATGAATCTCATATCCTGAAACTCAACCCCTGAATTACATGCCCTGAAACTCCTGCCCTGAAACTCATGCCCTGAAACTCATGCCCTGAATCTCCTGTCCTAAAACTCATGACCTGAATCTGATGCCCTGATTCTCATGCCCTGAAACTCCTCCACTGAAATACCTGCCCTGAATCTCCTGCCCTGAAAATAATGCCCTGAATCTCATGCCCTGAAACTCATGCACTAAATCACAAACCCTGAAACTCCTGCCCTGAAACTCATGCACTCAAACTCATGCCCTGAATCAGATGCCCTAAAACTCCTGCCCTGAAACTCATGCCCTGAAACTCATGCCCTGAACCTCATGCCCTGAAACGCAAGCCCTGAATCTCATGCCCTGAAACTCATACCCTAAATCACATACCCTGAAACTACTGCCCTGAAACTCATGCACTGAAACTCATGCCCTGAATCACATGCCCTAAAATTCCTGCCCTGAATCATCTGCCCAGAAACTCATGCCCTGAATTACATGCCCTGAAATACCTGCCCTGTGTCTCATGCCCTGAAACTCATGCCCTGAATCTCATGCCCTGAATCTCATGCCCTGAAACTCCTGCACTGAAACACCTGTCCTGAATCTCCTGCCTTGAAAATCATGCCCTGAATCTCATGCCCTGAATCTCATGCTCTGAAACTCGTGCACTGAATCTCATGCCCTCAAGTTCCTGCACTGAAAGTCATGCCCTGAATATCATGCCCTGAAACTCATGCCCTGAACCTCATGCCCTGAAACTCAAGCCCTGAATCTCATGCCCTGAAACTCATATCCTAAATCACATACCCTGAAACTCCTGCCCTGAAACTCATGCACTGAAACTCATGCCCTGAATCTCATGCCCTAAAACTCATGCCCTGGATCACCTACCCTGAAACTCATGCCCTGAATCTCATGCCCTGAAACTCCTGCACTGAAACTCATGCCATGAATCTCATATCCTGAAACTCACGCCCTGAATCACATGCCCTGAAACTCCTGCCTGAAACTCATGCCCTGAAACTCATGCCCTGAATCTCCTGTCCTGAAACTCATGCCCTGAATCTCATGCCCTGAATCTCATGCCCTGAAACTCCTGCACTGAAACACCTGCCCTGAATCTCCTGCCCTGAAAATCATGCCCTGAATCTCATGTCCTGAATCTCATGCTCTGAAACTCATGCCCTGAATCTCATGCCCTCAAGTTCCTGCACTGAAACTCATGCCCTGAATCTCATGACCTGAAAATCATGCCCTGAACCTCATGCCCTGAAACTCAAGCCCTGAATCTCATGCCCTGAAACTCATGCCCTAAATCACATACCCTGAAACTACTGCCCTGACACTCATGCACTGAAACTCATGCCCTGAATCACATGCCCTAAAATTCCTGCCCTGAATCATCTGCCCAGAAACTCATGCCCTGAATTACATGCCCTGAAATACCTGCCCTGAATCTCATGCCCTGAAACTCATGCCCTGAATCTCATGCCCCTAAACTCCTGCCCTGAAACTCATGCCCTGAAACTCATGCCCTGAAACTCATGCCCTGAATCTCATGCCCTGAATCTCACGCTCTGAAACTCGTGCACTGAATCTCATGACCTCAAGTTCCTGCAGTGAAACTCATGCCCTGAATCTCTTGTCCTGAAACTCCTGCCCTGAATCACCTACCCTGAAACTCATGCCCTGAATCTCATGCCCTGAAACTCCTGCACTGAAACTCATGCCATGAATCTCATATCCCGAAACTCACGCCCTGATTCACATGCCCTGAAACTCCTGCCCTGAAACTCATGCCCAGAAACTCATGACCTGAAACTCATGCCCTGAACCTCATGCCCTGAAACTCAAGCCCTTAATCTCATGCCCGGAAACTCATGCCCTAAATCACATACCCTGAAACTCCTGCCCTGAAACTCATGCACTCAAACTCATGCCCTGAATCACATGCCCTAAAACTCCTGCCCTGAAACTCATGCCCTGAAACTCATGCCCTGAAACTCAAGCCCTGAATCTCATGCCCTGAAACTCATGCCCTAAATCACATACCCTGAAACTCCTGCCCTGAAACTCATGCACTGAAAATCATGCCCTGAATCACATGCCCTAAAACTCATGCCCTGAATCATCGGCCCAGAAACTCATGCCCTGAATTACATGCCCTGAAACTCCTGCCCTCAAATTCATGCACTGAAACTCATGCCCTGAATCTCATGCCCTGAAACACCTGCACTGAAACTCATGCCATGAATCTCATATCCGGAAACTCAAACCTTGAATCACATGCCCTGAAACTCCTGCCCTGAAACTCATGCCCTGAAACTCATGCCCTGTATCTCCTGTCCTAAAACTCATGCCCTGAATCTCATGCCCTGAATCTCATGCCCTGAATCTCGTGCCCTGAAACTCCTGCACTGAAACACCTGCCCTGAATCTCCTGCCCTGAAAATGAAGCCCTGAATCTCATGCTCTAAGACTCGTGCACTGAATCTCATGCCCTCAAGTTCCTGCACTGAAACTCATGCCCTGAATCTCATGCCCTGAAACTCATGCCCTGAACCTCATGCCCTGAAACTCAAGCCCTGAATCTCATGCCCTGAAACTCTTGCCCTAAATCACATACCCTGAAACTCCTGCCCTGAAACTCATGCACTGAAAGTCATGCCCTGAATCACATGCCCTAAAACTCCTGCCCTGAATCATCTGCCCAGAAACTCATGCCCTGAATTACATGCCCTGAAATACCTGCACTGAATCTCATGCCCTGAAACTCATGCCCTGAATCTCATGCCCTGAAACTCCCGCACTGAAACTCATGCACTGAAACTCATGCCCTGAATCACATGCCCTAAAACTCCTGCCCTGAATCATCTGCGCAGAAACTCATGCCCTGAATTACATGCACTGAAATACCTGGCCTGAATCTCATGCCCTGAAACTCATGCCCTGAATCTCATGCCCTGAAACTCCTGCACTGAAACTCATGCCATGAATCTCATATCCTGAAGCTCACGTCCTGAATTACATGCACTGAAACTCCTGCCCTGAAACTCATGCCCTGAATTACATGCCCTGAAATACCTGCCCTGAATCTCATGCCCTGAAACTCATGCCCTGAATCTCATGCCCTGAAACTCCGGCACTGAAACTCATGCCATGAATCTCATATCCTGAAACTCACGCCCTGAATTACATGCCCTGAAACTCCTGCCCTGAAACTCATGCCCTGAAACTCATGCCCTGAAACTGATGCCCTGAATCTCCTGTCCTAAAACTCATGCCCTGAATCTCATGCCCTGAATCTCATGCCCTGAAACTCCTGCACTGAAACACCTGCCCTGAATCTCCTGCCCTGAAACTCATGCCCTGAATCTCATGCACTGAATCTCACGCCCTGAATCTCACGCTCTGAAACTCGTGCACTGAATCTCATGACCTCAAGTTCCTGCACTGAAACTCATGCCCTGAATCTCATGTCCTGAAACTCCTGCCCTGAATCACCTACCCTGAAACTCATGCCCTGAATCTCATGCCCAGAAACTCCTGCACTGAAACTCATGCCATGAATCTCATAGCCTGAAACTCACGCCCTGAATCACATGCCCTGAAACTCCTGCCCTGAAACTCATGCCCTGAAACTCAAGCCCTGAATCTCCTGCCCTGAAACTCATGCCCTGAATCTCATGCCCTGAATCTCACGCTCTGAAACTCGTGCACTGAATCTCATGACCTCAAGTTCCTGCACTGAAACTCATGCCCTGAATCTCATGTCCTGAAACTCCTGCCCTGAATCACCTACCCTGAAACTCATGCCCTGAATCTCATGCCCTGAAACTCCTGCACTGAAACTCATGCCATGAATCTCATAGCCTGAAACTCACGCCCTGAATCACATGCCCTGAAACTCATGCCCTGAATCTCATGCCCTGAATCTCATGCCCTCAAGTTCCTGCACTGAAACTCATGCCCTGAATCTCATGACCTGAAACTCATGCCCTGAACCTCATGCCCTGAAACTCAAGCCCCGAATCTCATGCCCTGAAACTCATGCCCTAAATCTCATACCCTAAAACTCCTGCCCTGAAACTCATGCACTCAAACTCATGCCCTGAATCACATGCCCTAAAATTCCTGCCCTGAAACTCATGCCCTGAATCTCCGGTCCTAAAACTCATGCCCTGAATCTCATGCCCTGAAACTCATGCACTAAATCACATACCCTGAAACTCCTGCCCTGAAACTCATGCACTCAAACTCATGCCCTGAATCAGATGCTCTAAAACTCCTGCCCTGAAACTCATGCCCTGAAACTCATGCCCTGAACCTCATGCCCTGAAACGCAAGCCCTGAATCTCATGCCCTGAAACTCATACCCTAAATCACATACCCTGAAACTACTGCCCTGAAACTCATGCACTGAAACTCATGCCCTGAATCACATGCCCTAAAATTCCTGCCCTGAATCATCTGCCCAGAAACTCATGCCCTGAATTACATGCCCTGAAATACCTGCCCTGTGTCTCATACCCTGAAACTCATGCCCTGAATCTCATGCCCTGAATCTCATGCCCTGAAACTCCTGCACTGAAACACCTGTCCTGAATCTCCTGCCTTGAAAATCATGCCCTGAATCTCATGCCCTGAATCTCATGCTCTGAAACTCGTGCACTGAATCTCATGCCCTCAAGTTCCTGCACTGAAAGTCATGCCCTGAATATCATGCCCTGAAACTCATGCCCTGAACCTCATGCCCTGAAACTCAAGCCCTGAATCTCATGCCCTGAAACTCATATCCTAAATCACATACCCTGAAACTCCTGCCCTGAAACTCATGCACTGAAACTCATGCCCTGAATCACATGCCCTAAAACTCATGCCCTGGATCACCTACCCTGAAACTCATGCCCTGAATCTCATGCCCTGAAACTCCTGCACTGAAACTCATGCCATGAATCTCATATCCTGAAACTCACGCCCTGAATCACATGCCCTGAAACTCCTGCCCTGAAACTCATGCCCTGAAACTCATGCCCTGAATCTCCTGTCCTGAAACTCATGCCCTGAATCTCATGCCTTGAATCTCATGCCCTGAAACTCCTGCACTGAAACACCTGCCCTGAATCTCCTGCCCTGAAAATCATGCCCTGAATCTCATGTCCTGAATCTCATGCTCTGAAACTCATGCCCTGAATCTCATGCCCTCAAGTTCCTGCACTGAAACTCATGCCCTGAATCTCATGACCTGAAAATCATGCCCTGAACCTCATGCCCTGAAACTCAAGCCCTGAATCTCATGCCCTGAAACTCATGCCCTAAATCACATACCCTGAAACTACTGCCCTGACACTCATGCACTGAAACTCATGCCCTGAATCACATGCCCTAAAATTCCTGCCCTGAATCATCTGCCCAGAAACTCATGCCCTGAATTACATGCCCTGAAATACCTGCCCTGAATCTCATGCCCTGAAACTCATGCCCTGAATCTCATGCCCCTAAACTCCTGCCCTGAAACTCATGCCCTGAAACTCATGCCCTGAAACTCATGCCCTGAATCTCATGCCCTGAATCTCACGCTCTGAAACTCGTGCACTGAATCTCATGACCTCAAGTTCCTGCAGTGAAACTCATGCCCTGAATCTCTTGTCCTGAAACTCCTGCCCTGAATCACCTACCCTGAAACTCATGCCCTGAATCTCATGCCCTGAAACTCCTGCACTGAAACTCATGCCATGAATCTCATATCCCGAAACTCACGCCCTGATTCACATGCCCTGAAACTCCTGCCCTGAAACTCATGCCCAGAAACTCATGACCTGAAACTCATGCCCTGAACCTCATGCCCTGAAACTCAAGCCCTTAATCTCATGCCCGGAAACTCATGCCCTAAATCACATACCCTGAAACTCCTGCCCTGAAACTCATGCACTCAAACTCATGCCCTGAATCACATGCCCTAAAACTCCTGCCCTGAAACTCATGCCCTGAAACTCATGCCCTGAACCTCATGCCCTGAAACTCAAGCCCTGAATCTCATGCCCTGAAACTCATGCCCTAAATCACATACCCTGAAACTCCTGCCCTGAAACTCATGCACTGAAAATCATGCCCTGAATCACATGCCCTAAAACTCATGCCCTGAATCATCGGCCCAGAAACTCATGCCCTGAATTACATGCCCTGAAACTCCTGCCCTCAAATTCATGCAGTGAAACTCATGCCCTGAATCTCATGCCCTGAAACACCTGCACTGAAACTCATGCCATGAATCTCATATCCGGAAACTCAAACCTTGAATCACATGCCCTGAAACTCCTGCCCTGAAACTCATGCCCTGAAACTCATGCCCTGTATCTCCTGTCCTAAAACTCATGCCCTGAATCTCATGCCCTGAATCTCATGCCCTGAATCTCGTGCCCTGAAACTCCTGCACTGAAACACCTGCCCTGAATCTCCTGCCCTGAAAATGAAGCCCTGAATCTCATGCTCTAAGACTCGTGCACTGAATCTCATGCCCTCAAGTTCCTGCACTGAAACTCATGCCCTGAATCTCATGCCCTGAAACTCATGCCCTGAACCTCATGCCCTGAAACTCAAGCCCTGAATCTCATGCCCTGAAACTCTTGCCCTAAATCACATACCCTGAAACTCCTGCCCTGAAACTCATGCACTGAAAGTCATGCCCTGAATCACATGCCCTAAAACTCCTGCCCTGAATCATCTGCCCAGAAACTCATGCCCTGAATTACATGCCCTGAAATACCTGCACTGAATCTCATGCCCTGAAACTCATGCCCTGAATCTCATGCCCTGAAACTCCCGCACTGAAACTCATGCACTGAAACTCATGCCCTGAATCACATGCCCTAAAACTCCTGCCCTGAATCATCTGCGCAGAAACTCATGCCCTGAATTACATGCACTGAAATACCTGGCCTGAATCTCATGCCCTGAAACTCATGCCCTGAATCTCATGCCCTGAAACTCCTGCACTGAAACTCATGCCATGAATCTCATATCCTGAAGCTCACGTCCTGAATTACATGCACTGAAACTCCTGCCCTGAAACTCATGCCCTGAATTACATGCCCTGAAATACCTGCCCTGAATCTCATGCCCTGAAACTCATGCCCTGAATCTCATGCCCTGAAACTCCGGCACTGAAACTCATGCCATGAATCTCATATCCTGAAACTCACGCCCTGAATTACATGCCCTGAAACTCCTGCCCTGAAACTCATGCCCTGAAACTCATGCCCTGAAACTGATGCCCTGAATCTCCTGTCCTAAAACTCATGCCCTGAATCTCATGCCCTGAATCTCATGCCCTGAAACTCCTGCACTGAAACACCTGCCCTGAATCTCCTGCCCTGAAACTCATGCCCTGAATCTCATGCACTGAATCTCACGCCCTGAATCTCACGCTCTGAAACTCGTGCACTGAATCTCATGACCTCAAGTTCCTGCACTGAAACTCATGCCCTGAATCTCATGTCCTGAAACTCCTGCCCTGAATCACCTACCCTGAAACTCATGCCCTGAATCTCATGCCCAGAAACTCCTGCACTGAAACTCATGCCATGAATCTCATAGCCTGAAACTCACGCCCTGAATCACATGCCCTGAAACTCCTGCCCTGAAACTCATGCCCTGAAACTCAAGCCCTGAATCTCCTGCCCTGAAACTCATGCCCTGAATCTCATGCCCTGAATCTCACGCTCTGAAACTCGTGCACTGAATCTCATGACCTCAAGTTCCTGCACTGAAACTCATGCCCTGAATCTCATGTCCTGAAACTCCTGCCCTGAATCACCTACCCTGAAACTCATGCCCTGAATCTCATGCCCTGAAACTCCTGCACTGAAACTCATGCCATGAATCTCATAGCCTGAAACTCACGCCCTGAATCACATGCCCTGAAACTCATGCCCTGAATCTCATGCCCTGAATCTCATGCCCTGAATCTCATGCTCTGAAACTCATGCCCTGAATCTCATGCTCTGAAACTCATGCCCTGAATCTCATGCCCTCAAGTTCCTGCACTGAAACTCATGCCCTGAATCTCATGACCTGAAACTCATGCCCTGAACCTCATGCCCTGAAACTCAAGCCCCGAATCTCATGCCCTGAAACTCATGCCCTAAATCTCATACCCTAAAACTCCTGCCCTGAAACTCATGCACTCAAACTCATGCCCTGAATCACATGCCCTAAAATTCCTGCCCTGAAACTCATGCCCTGAAACTCATGCCCTGAATCTCCGGTCCTAAAACTCATGCCCTGAATCTCATGCCCTGAATCTCATGCCCTGAAACTCCTGGACTGAAACACCTGCCCTGAATCTCCTGCCCTGAAACTCATGCCCTGAATCTCACGCTCTGAAACTCGTGCACTGAATCTCATGACCTCCAGTTCCTGCACTGAAAACTCATGCCCTGAATCTCATGTCCTGAAACTCCTGCCCTGAATCACCTACCCTGAAACTCATGCCCTGAATCACATGCCCTGAAACTCCTGCACTGAAACTCATGCCACGAATCTCATATCCTGAAACTCACGCCCTGAATCACATGCCCTGAAACTCCTGCACTGAAACACCTGCCCTGAATCTCCTGCCCTGAAAATCATGCCCTGAATCTCATGCTCTGAAACTCGTGCACTGAATCTCATGCCCTCAAATTCCTGCACTGAAACTCATGCCCTTAATCTCATGCCCTGAAACTCATGCCTTGAACGTCATGCCCTGTAACTCAAGCCCTGAATCTAATGCCCTGAAACTCATGCCCTAAATCACATACCCTGAAACTCCTGCCCTGAAAATCATGCACTGAAACTCATGCCCTGAATCACATACCCTAAAAACTCCTGCCCTGAAACTCATGCCCTGAAACTCATACCCTGAATCTCCTGTCCTAAAACTCATGCCTGAATCTCATGCCCTGAATCTCATGCCCTGAAACTCCTGCACTGAAACACCTGCCCTGAATCTCCTGCCCTGAAACTCATGCCCTGAATCTCATGCCCTGAAACTCCTGCCCTCAAACTCATGCACTGAAACTCATGCCCTGAATCTCATGCCCTGAAACTCCTGCCATCAAACTCATGCACTGAAAACTCATGCCCTGAATCTCATGCCTTGAAACTCCTGCCCTCAAACTCATGCACTGAAACTCATACCCTGAATCTCATGCCTTGAAACTCATGCCCTGAATCTCATGCCCTGAAATTCCTGCCCTCAAACTCATGCACTGAAACTCATGCCCTGAATCTCATGCCTTGAAACTCCTGCCCTCAAGCTCATTGCACTGAACCTCATGCCCTGAATCTCATATCCTGAAACTCTTGCCCTGAATCTCATGCCCTGAAATTCCTGCCCTCAAACTCATGCACTGAAACTCATGCCCTGAATCTCATGCCTTGAAACTCCTGCCCTCAAACTCATGCACTGAAGATCATGCCCTGAATCTCATATCCTGAAACTCAGGCCCTGAATCACATGCCCTGAAATTCCTGCCCTGAAACGCATGCCCTGAAACTCATGCCCTGAATCTCATGCCCTGAAACTCATGCCCTAAATCACATACCCTGAAACTCCTGCCCTGAAACAAATGCACTAAAACTCATGCCCTGAATCACATGCCCTAAAACTCCTGACCTGAAACTCATGCCCTGAAACTCATACCCTGAATCTCCTGTCCTAAAACTCATGCCTGAATCTCATGCCCTGAATCTCATGCCCTGAAACTCCTGCACTGAAACACCTGCCCTGAATCTCCTGCCCTGAAACTCATGCCCTGAATCTCATGCCCTGAAACTCCTGCCCTCAAACTCATGCACTGAAACTCATGCCCTGAATCTCATGCCTTGAAACTCCTGCCTCAAACTCATGCACTGAAACTCATGCCCTGAATCTCATGCCTTGAAACTCATGCCCTGAATCTCATGCCCTGAAATTCCTGCCCTCAAACTCATGCACGGAAACTCATGCCCTGAATCTCATGCCTTGAAACTCCTGCCCTCAAACTCATGCACTGAAATTCATGCCCTGAATCTCATAGCCTGAAACTCACGCCCTGAATCACATGCCCTGAAACTCCTGCCCTGAAACTCATGCCCTGAAACTCAAGCCCTGAATCTCCTGCTCTGAAACTCATGCCCTGAATCTCATGCCCTGAATCTCACGCTCTGAAACTCGTGCACTGAATCTCATGTCCTGAAACTCCTGCCCTGAATCACCTACCCTGAAACTCATGCCCTGAATCTCATGCCCTGAAACTCCTGCACTGAAACTGATGCCATGAATCTCATAGCCTGAAACTCACGCCCCGAATCACATGCCCTGAAACTCATGCCCTGAATCTCATGCCCTGAATCTCATGCCCTGAATCTCATGCTCTGAAACTCATGCCCTGAATCTCATGCTCTGAAACTCATGCCCTGAATCTCATGCCCTCAAGTTCCTGCACTGAAACTCATGCCCTGAATCTCATGACCTGAAACTCATGCCCTGAACCTCATGCCCTGAAACTCAAGCCCCGAATCTCATGCCCTGAAACTCATGCCCTGAATCACATGCCCTAAAATTCCTGCCCTGAAACTCATGCCCTGAAACTCATGCCCTGAATCTCCGGTCCTAAAACTCATGCCCTGAATCTCATGCCCTGAATCTCATGCCCTGAAACTCCTGGACTGAAACACCTGCCCTGAATCTCCAGCCCTGAAACTCATGCCCTGAATCTCACGCTCTGAAACTCGTGCACTGAATCTCATGACCTCCAGTTCCTGCACTGAAACTCATGCCCTGAATCTCATGTCCTGAAACTCCTGCCCTGAATCACCTACCCTGAAACTCATGCCCTGAATCTCATGCCCTGAAACTCCTGCACTGAAACTCATGCCATGAATCTCATATCCTGAAACTCACGCCCTGAATCACATGCCCTGAAACTCATGCCCTGAAACTCATGCCCTGAATCTCCTGTACTGAAATTCATGCCCTGAATCTCATGCCCTGAATCTCATGCCCTGAAACTCCTGCACTGAAACACCTGCCCTGAATCTCCTGCCCTGAAAATCATGCCCTGAATCTCATGCTCTGAAACTCGGGCACTGAATCTCATGCCCTCAAATTCCTGCACTGAAACTCATGCCCTTAATCTCATGCCCTGAAACTCATGCCTTGAACGTCATGCCCTGTAACTCAAGCCCTGAATCTAATGCCCTGAAACTCATGCCCTAAATCACATACCCTGAAACTCCTGCCCTGAAAATCATGCACTGAAACTCATGCCCTGAATCACATACCCTAAAACTCCTGCCCTGAATCATCTGCCCAGAATCTCATGCCCTGAATTACATGCCCTGAAATACCTGCCTGAATCTCATGCCCTGAAACTCATGCCCTGAATCTCATGCCCTGAAACTCCTGCCCTCAAACTCATGCACTGAAACTCATGCCCTGAATCTCATGCCTTGAAACTCCTGCCCTCAAACTCATGCACTGAAACTCATGCCCTGAATCTCATGCCTTGAAACTCATGCCCTGAATCTCATGCCCTGAAATTCCTGCCCTCAAACTCATGCACTGAAGCTCATGCCCTGAATCTCATATCCTGAAACTCTTGCCCTGAATCTCATGCCCTGAAATTCCTGCCCTCAAACTCATGCACTGAAACTCATGCCCTGAATCTCATGCCTTGAAACTCCTGCCCTCAAACTCATGCACTGAAGCTCATGCCCTGAATCTCATATCCTGAAACTCAGGCCCTGAATCACATGCCCTGAAATTCCTGCCCTGAAACGCATGCCCTGAAACTCATGCCCTGAATCTCATGCCCTGAAACTCATGCCCTAAATCACATACCCTGAAACTCCTGCCCTGAAACAAATGCACTCAAACTCATGCCCTGAATCACATGCCCTAAAACTCCTGCCCTGAAACTCATGCCCTGAAACTCATACCCTGAATCTCCTGTCCTAAAACTCATGCCTGAATCTCATGCCCTGAATCTCATGCCCTGAAACTCCTGCACTGAAACACCTGCCCTGAATCTCCTGCCCTGAAACTCATGCCCTGAATCTCATGCCCTGAAACTCCTGCCCTGAAACTCATGCACTGAAACTCATGCCCTGAATCTCATGCCTTGAAACTCCTGCCCTCAAACTCATGCACTGAAACTCATGCCCTGAATCTCATGCCTTGAAACTCATGCCCTGAATCTCATGCCCTGAAATTCCTGCCCTCAAACTCATGCACGGAAACTCATGCCCTGAATCTCATGCCTTGAAACTCCTGCCCTCAAACTCATGCACTGAAATTCATGCCCTGAATCTCATATCCTGAAACTCACGCCCTGAATCACATGCCCTGAAACTCCTGCCCTGAAACGCATGCCCTGAAACTCCTGCCCTGAAACTCATGCCCTGAATCTCATGCCCTGAAACGCCTGCACTGAAACACCTGGCCTGAATCTCCTGCCCTGAAAATCATGCCCTGAATCTCATGCCCTGAATCTCATGCTCTGAAACTCGAGCACTGAATCTCATGCCCTCAAGTTCCTCCACTGAAACTCATGCCCTGAATCTCATGCCCTGAAACTCATGCCCTGAACCTCATGCCCTGAAACTCAAGCCCAGAATCTCATGCCCTGAAACTCATGCCCTAAATCACATACCCTGAAACTCCTGCCCTGAAACTCATGCACAGAAACTCATGCCCTGAATCTCATGCCCTGAATCTCATGCCTTGAAACTCCTGCCCTCAAACTCATGCACTGAAACTCATGCCCTGAATCTCATGCCTTGAAACTCCTGCCCTCAAACTCATGCACTGAAACTCATGCCCTGAATCTCATATCCTGAAACTCACGCCCTGAATCACATGCCCTGAAACTCATGCCCTGAAACTCATGCCCTGAATCTCCTGTACTGAAATTCATGCCCTGAATCTCATGCCCTGAATCTCATGCCCTGAAACTCCTGCACTGAAACACCTGCCCTGAATCTCCTGCCCTGAAAATCATGCCCTGAATCTCATGCTCTGAAACTCGTGCACTGAATCTCATGCCCTCAAATTCCTGCACTGAAACTCATGCCCTTAATCTCATGCCCTGAAACTCATGCCTTGAACGTCATGCCCTGTAACTCAAGCCCTGAATCTAATGCCCTGAAACTCATGCCCTAAATCACATACCCTGAAAATCCTGCCCTGAAAATCATGCACTGAAACTCATGCCCTGAATCACATACCCTAAAACTCCTGCCCTGAATCATCTGCCCAGAATCTCATGCCCTGAATTACATGCCCTGAAATACCTGCCCTGAATCTCATGCCCTGAAACTCATGCCCTGAATCTCATGCCCTGAAACTCCTGCCCTAAAACTCATGACCTGAATCACATGCCCTAAAACTCATCTCCTGAATCATCGGCCCAGAAACTCATGCCCTGAATTACATGCCCTGAAATACCTGCCCTGAATCTCATGCCCTGAAACTCCTGCCCTCAAACTCATTCACTGAAACTCATGCCCTGAATCTCATGCCTTGAAACTCCTGCCCTCAAACTCATGCACTGAAACTCATGCCCTGAATCTCATGCCTTGAAACTCATGCCCTGAATCTCATGCCCTGAAATTCCTGCCCTCAAACTCATGCACTGAAGCTCATGCCCTGAATCTCATATCCTGAAACTCTTGCCCTGAATCTCATGCCCTGAAATTCCTGCCCTCAAACTCATGCACTGAAGCTCATGCCCTGAATCTCATGCCCTGAAACTCATGCCCTAAATCACATACCCTGAAACTCCTGCCCTGAAACAAATGCACTCAAACTCATGCCCTGAATCACATGCCCTAAAACTCCTGCCCTGAAACTCATGCCCTGAAACTCATACCCTGAATCTCCTGTCCTAAAACTCATGCCTGAATCTCATGCCCTGAATCTCATGCCCTGAAACTCCTGCACTGAAACACCTGCCCTGAATCTCCTGCCCTGAAACTCATGCCCTGAATCTCATGCCCTGAAACTCCTGCCCTCAAACTCATGCACTGAAACTCATGCCCTGAATCTCATGCCTTGAAACTCCTGCCCTCAAACTCATGCACTGAAACTCATGCCCTGAATCTCATGCCTTGAAACTCATGCCCTGAATCTCATGCCCTGAAATTCCTGCCCTCAAACTCATGCACGGAAACTCATGCCCTGAATCTCATGCCTTGAAACTCCTGCCCTCAAACTCATGCACTGAAATTCATGCCCTGAATCTCATATCCTGAAACTCACGCCCTGAATCACATGCCCTGAAACTCCTGCCCTGAAACGCATGCCCTGAAACTCATGCCCTGAAACTCATGCCCTGAATCTCATGCCCTGAAACGCCTGCACTGAAACACCTGGCCTGAATCTCCTGCCCTGAAAATCATGCCCTGAATCTCATGCCCTGAATCTCATGCTCTGAAACTCGAGCACTGAATCTCATGCCCTCAAGTTCCTCCACTGAAACTCATGCCCTGAATCTCATGCCCTGAAACTCGTGCCCTGAACCTCATGCCCTGAAACTCAAGCCCAGAATCTCATGCCCTGAAACTCATGCCCTAAATCACATACCCTGAAACGCCTGCGCTGAAACTCATGCACAGAAACTCATGCCCTGAATCTCATGCCCTGAATCTCATGCCTTGAAACTCCTGCCCTCAAACTCATGCACTGAAACTCATGCCCTGAATCTCATGCCTTGAAACTCCTGCCCTCAAACTCATGCACTGAAACTCATGCCCTGAATCTCATGCCTTGAAACTCATGCCCTGAATCTCATGCCCTGAAATTACTGCCCTCAAACTCATGCACGGAAACTCATGCCCTGAATCTCATGCCTTGAAACTCCTGCCCTCAAACTCATGCACTGAAATTCATGCCCTGAATCTCATATCCTGAAACTCACGCCCTGAATCACATGCCCTGAAACTCCTGCCCTGAAACGCATGCCCTGAAACTCATGCCCTGAAACTCATGCCCTGAATCTCATGCCCTGAAACGCCTGCACTGAAACACCTGGCCTGAATCTCCTGCCCTGAAAATCATGCCCTGAATCTCATGCCCTGAATCTCATGCTCTGAAACTCGAGCACTGAATCTCATGCCCTCAAGTTCCTGCACTGAAACTCATGCCCTGAATCTCATGCCCTGAAACTCATGCCCTGAACCTCATGCCCTGAAACTCAAGCCCTGAATCTCATGCCCTGAAACTCATGCCCTAAATCACATACCCTGAAACTCCTGCCCTGAAACTCATGCACTGAAACTCATGCCCTGAATCTCATGCCCTGAATCTCATGCCCTGAAACTCCTGCACTGAAACACCAGCCTTGAATCTCCTGCCCTGAAACTCATGCCCTGAATCGCATGTCCTGAAATTGCTGCCCTGAATCTCCTACCCTGAAACTCATGCCCTGAATCTCATACCCTGAAACTCCTGCACTGAAACTCATGCCCTGAATCTCATGCCCTGAAACTCCTGCACTGAAACTCATGCCATGAATCTCATATCCTGAAATTCACGCCCTGAATCACATGCCCTGAAACTCCAGCCCTGAATCTCATCCCCTGAAACTCCTCTCCTGAATCGCATCCCCTGAAACTAATGCCCTGAAACTCATGCCTCGAATCTCATGCCCTGAATCTCATGCCCTGAAACTCCTGTACTGAAACACCTGCCCTGAATCTCCTGCCCTGAAAATCAGGCCGTGAATCTCATGCCCTGAATCTCATGCTCTGAAACTCGTGCACTGAATCTCATGCCCTCAAGTTCCTCCACTGAAACTCATGCCCTGAATCTCATGCCCTGAAACTCATGCCCTGAACCTCATGCCCTGAAACTCAAGCCCTGAATCTCATGCCCTGAAACTCATGCCCTAAATTACATACCCTGAAACTCCTGCCCTGAAACTCATGCACTGAAACTCATGCCCTGAATCACATGCCCTAAAACTCCTGCCCTGAATCATCTGCCCAGAATCTCATGCCCTGAATTACATGCCCTGAAATACCTGCCCTGAATCTCATGCCCTGAAACTCATGCCCTGAATCTCATGCCCTGAAACTCCTGCCCTCAAACTCATGCACTGAAACTCATGCCCTGAATCTCATGCCTTGAAACTCCTGCCCTCAAACTCATGCACTGAAACTCATGCCCTGAATCTCATGCCTTGAAACTCATGCCCTGAATCTCATGCCCTGAAATTCCTGCCCTCAAACTCATGCACTGAAGCTCATGCCCTGAATCTCATATCCTGAAACTCTTGCCCTGAATCTCATGCCCTGAAATTCCTGCCCTCAAACTCATGCACTGAAGCTCATGCCCTGAATCTCATGCCCTGAAACTCATGCCCTAAATCACATACCCTGAAACTCCTGCCCTGAAACAAATGCACTCAAACTCATGCCCTGAATCACATGCCCTAAAACTCCTGCCCTGAAACTCATGCCCTGAAACTCATACCCTGAATCTCCTGTCCTAAAACTCATGCCTGAATCTCATGCCCTGAATCTCATGCCCTGAAACTCCTGCACTGAAACACCTGCCCTGAATCTCCTGCCCTGAAACTCATGCCCTGAATCTCATGCCCTGAAACTCCTGCCCTCAAACTCATGCACTGAAACTCATGCCCTGAATCTCATGCCTTGAAACTCCTGCCCTCAAACTCATGCACTGAAACTCATGCCCTGAATCTCATGCCTTGAAACTCATGCCCTGAATCTCATGCCCTGAAATTCCTGCCCTCAAACTCATGCACGGAAACTCATGCCCTGAATCTCATGCCTTGAAACTCCTGCCCTCAAACTCATGCACTGAAATTCATGCCCTGAATCTCATATCCTGAAACTCACGCCCTGAATCACATGCCCTGAAACTCCTGCCCTGAAACGCATGCCCTGAAACTCATGCCCTGAAACTCATGCCCTGAATCTCATGCCCTGAAACGCCTGCACTGAAACACCTGGCCTGAATCTCCTGCCCTGAAAATCATGCCCTGAATCTCATGCCCTGAATCTCATGCTCTGAAACTCGAGCACTGAATCTCATGCCCTCAAGTTCCTCCACTGAAACTCATGCCCTGAATCTCATGCCCTGAAACTCATGCCCTGAACCTCATGCCCTGAAACTCAAGCCCAGAATCTCATGCCCTGAAACTCATGCCCTAAATCACATACCCTGAAACGCCTGCGCTGAAACTCATGCACAGAAACTCATGCCCTGAATCTCATGCCCTGAATCTCATGCCTTGAAACTCCTGCCCTCAAACTCATGCACTGAAACTCATGCCCTGAATCTCATGCCTTGAAACTCCTGCCCTCAAACTCATGCACTGAAACTCATGCCCTGAATCTCATGCCTTGAAACTCATGCCCTGAATCTCATGCCCTGAAATTACTGCCCTCAAACTCATGCACGGAAACTCATGCCCTGAATCTCATGCCTTGAAACTCCTGCCCTCAAACTCATGCACTGAAATTCATGCCCTGAATCTCATATCCTGAAACTCACGCCCTGAATCACATGCCCTGAAACTCCTGCCCTGAAACGCATGCCCTGAAACTCATGCCCTGAAACTCATGCCCTGAATCTCATGCCCTGAAACGCCTGCACTGAAACACCTGGCCTGAATCTCCTGCCCTGAAAATCATGCCCTGAATCTCATGCCCTGAATCTCATGCTCTGAAACTCGAGCACTGAATCTCATGCCCTCAAGTTCCTGCACTGAAACTCATGCCCTGAATCTCATGCCCTGAAACTCATGCCCTGAACCTCATGCCCTGAAACACAAGCCCTGAATCTCATGCCCTGAAACTCATGCCCTAAATCACATACCCTGAAACTCCTGCCCTGAAACTCATGCACTGAAACTCATGCCCTGAATCTCATGCCCTGAATCTCATGCCCTGAAACTCCTGCACTGAAACACCAGCCTTGAATCTCCTGCCCTGAAACTCATGCCCTGAATCGCATGTCCTGAAATTGCTGCCCTGAATCTCCTACCCTGAAACTCATGCCCTGAATCTCATACCCTGAAACTCCTGCACTGAAACTCATGCCCTGAATCTCATGCCCTGAAACTCCTGCACTGAAACTCATGCCATGAATCTCATATCCTGAAATTCACGCCCTGAATCACATGCCCTGAAACTCCAGCCCTGAATCTCATCCCCTGAAACTCCTCTCCTGAATCGCATCCCCTGAAACTAATGCCCTGAAACTCATGCCTCGAATCTCATGCCCTGAATCTCATGCCCTGAAACTCCTGTACTGAAACACCTGCCCTGAATCTCCTGCCCTGAAAATCAGGCCGTGAATCTCATGCCCTGAATCTCATGCTCTGAAACTCGTGCACTGAATCTCATGCCCTCAAGTTCCTCCACTGAAACTCATGCCCTGAATCTCATGCCCTGAAACTCATGCCCTGAACCTCATGCCCTGAAACTCAAGCCCTGAATCTCATGCCCTGAAACTCATGCCCTAAATTACATACCCTGAAACTCCTGCCCTGAAACTCATGCACTGAAACTCATGCCCTGAATCACATGCCCTAAAACTCCTGCCCAGAATCATCTACCCAGAAACTCATGCCCTGAAATACCTGCCCTGAATCTCATGCCCTGAAACTCATGCCCTGAATCTCATGCCCTGAAACTCCTGCACTGAAACTCATGCACTGAAACTCATGCCCTGAATCACATGCCCTAAAACTCCTGCCCTGAATCATCTGCCCAGAAACTCATGCCCTGAATTACATGGCCTGAAATACCTGCCCTGAATATCATGCCCTGAAACTCATGCCCTGAATCTCATGCCCTGAAACTCCTGCACTGAAACTCATGCCATGAATCTCATATCCTGAAACTCACGCCCTGAATTACATGCCCTGAAACTCCTGCCCTGAAACTCATGCCCTGAAAGTCATGCCCTGAATCTCCTGTCCTAAAACTCATGCCCTGAATCTCATGCCCTGAATCTCATGCCCTGAATCTCATGCCCTGAAACTCCTGCACTGAAATTCATGCCCTGAATCTCATGTCCTGAAACTCCTGCCCTGAATCTCCTACCCTGAAACTCATGCCCTGAATCTCATGCCCTGAAACTCCTGCACTGAAACTCATGCCCTGAATCTCATGCCCTGAAACTCCTGCACTGAAACTCATGCCATGAATCTCATATCCTGAAACTCACGCCCTGAATTACATGCCTTGCAACTCATGCCCTGAAACTCATGCCTGAATCTCCTGTCCTGAAACTCATGCCCTGAATCTCATGCCCTGAATCTCATGCCCTGAAACTCCTGCACTGAAACACCTGCCCTGAATCTCCTGCCCTGAAAATCATGCCCTGAATCTCATGCCCTGAATCTCATGCCCTCAAGTTCCTGCACTGAAACTCATGGCCTGAATCTCATTCCCTGAAACTCATGCCCTGAACCTCATGCCCTGAAACTCAAGTCCTGAATCTCATGGCCTGAAACTCATGCCCTAAATCACATACCCTGAAACTCCTGCCCTGAAACTCATGCACTGAAACTCTTGCCCTGAATCACATGCCCTAAAACTCCTGCCCTGAATCATCTGCCCAGAAACTCATGCCCTGAATTATATGCCCTGAAATACCTGCCCTGAATCTCATGTCCTGAAACTCATGCCCTGAATCTCATGCCCTGAAACTCCTGCCCTCAAACTCATGCACTGAAACTCATGCCCTGAATCTCATGCCTTGAAACTCCTGCCCTCAAACTCATGCACTGAAACTCATGCGCTGAATCTCATGCCTTGAAAGCCCTGTCCCGAATCTCATGCCCTGAAACTCATGCCATGAATCTCATATCCTGAAACCCACGCCCTGAATCACATGCCCTGAAACTCCTGCCCTGAAACTCATGCCCTGAAACTCATGCCCCGAATCTCATGCCCTGAATCACATACCCTGAAACTCCTGCCCTGAAACTCATGCACTCAAACTCATGCCCTGAATCACATGCCCTAAAACTCCTGCGCTGAAACTCATGCCCTGAAACTCATGCCCTGAACCTCATGCACTGAAACTCAAGCCCTGAATCTCATTCCCTGAAACTCATGCCCTAAATCATATACCCTGAAACTCCTGCCCTGAAACTCATGCACTGAAACTCATGCCCTGAATCACATGCCCTAAAATTCCTGCCCTGAATCTTCTGCCCAGAAACTCATGCCCTGAATTACATGACCTGAAATACCTGCCCTGAATCTCATGCCCTGAAACTCATGTCCTGAATCTCATGCCCTGAAACTCCTGCACTGAAACTGATGCACTGAAACTCATGCCCTGAACCACATGCCCTAAAACTCCTGCCCTGTATCATCTGCCCAGAAACTCATGCCCTGAATTACATGCCCTGAAATACCTGCCCTGAATCTCACGCCCTGAATTACATGTCCTGAAATTCCTGCCCTGAAGCTCATGCCCTGAAACTCATGCCCTGAATATCCTGTCCTAAAACTCATGCCCTGAATCTCATGCCCTGAAACTCCTGCACTGAAACACCTGCCCTGAATCTCCTGCCCTGAAACTCATGCCCTGAATCTCATGCCCTGAATCTCACGCTCCTAAACTCGTGCACTGAATCTCATTACCTCAAGTTCCTGCACTGAAACTCATGCCCTGAATCGCATGTCCTGAAACTCCTGCCCTGAATCACCCACCCTGAAACTCATGCCCTGAATCTCATGCCCTGAAACTCCTGCACTGAAACTCATGCCATGAATCTCATATCCTGAAACTCACGACATGAATCACATGCCCTGAAACTCCTTGCCTGAAACTCATGCCCTGAATCTCATGCCCTGAATCTCATGCCCTGAAACTCCAGCACTGAAACACCTGCCCTGAATCTCCTGCCCTGAAAATCATGCCCTGAATCTCATGCCCTGAATCTCATGCTCTGAAACTCGTGCAATGAATCTCATGCCCTCAAGTTCCTGCACTGAAACTCATGCCCTGAATCTCATGCCCTGAAACTCAAGCCCTGAGTCTCATGCCCTGAAACTCATGCCCTAAATCACATACCCTGAAAGTCCTGCCCTGAAACTCATGCACTGAAACTCTTGCCCTGAATCACATGCCCTAAAACTCCTACCCTGAATCATCTTCCCACAAACTCAGGCCCTGAATTACATGCCCTGAAATACCTGCCCTGAATCTCATGCCCTGAATCTCATGCCCTGAATCTCATGCCCTGAAACTCCTGCACTGAAACACCTGCCCTGAATCTCCTGCCCTGAAAATCATGCCCTGAATCTCTTGCCCTGAATCTCATGCTCTGAAACTCGTGCACTGAATCTCATGCCCTCAAGTTCCTGCACTGAAACTCATGCCCTGAATCTCATGCCCTGAAACTCATGCCCCGAATCTCACGCCCTGAATCTCATGACCTGAAACTCCTGCACTGAAACACCGGCCCTGAATCTCCTGCCCTGAAAATCATGCCCTGAATCTCATGCCCTGAATCTCATGCTCTGAAACTCGTGCACTGAATCTCATGCCCTCAAGTTCCTGCACTAAAACTCATGCCCTGAAACTCAAGCCCTGAATCTCATGCCCTGAAACTCATGCCCTAAATCACATACCCTGAAACTCCTGCCCTGAAACTCATGCACTGAAACTCATGCCCTGAATCACATGCCCTAAAACTCCTGCCCTGAATTTTCTGCCCAGAAACTCATGCCCTGAATTACATGCCCTGAAATACATGCCCTGAATCTCATGCCCTGAAACTCATGGCCTGAATCTCATGCCCTGAAACTTCTGCACTGAAACTGATGCACTGAAACTCATGCCCTGAATCACATGCCCTAAAACTCCTGCCCTGAATCATCTGCCCAGAAACTCATGCCCTGAATTACATGCCCTGAAATACCTGCCCTGAATCTCATGCCCTGAAACTCATGCCCTGAATCTCATGCCCTGAAACTACTGCACTGAAACTCATGCCATGAATCTCATATCCTGAACCTCACGCCCTGAATTACATGCCCTGAAACTCCTGCCCTGAAACTCATGCCCTGAAACTCATGCCCTGAATCTCCTGTCCTAAAACTCATGCCCTGAATATCATTCACTGAATCTCATGCCCTGAAACTCCTGCACTGAAACTCAAGCCCTGAATCTCATGCTCTGAAACTCGTGCACTCAATCTCATGCCCTCAAGTTCCTGCACTGAAACTCATGCCCTGAACCTCATGCCCTGAAACTCAAGCCCTGAATCTCATGCCCTGAATATCATTCACTGAATCTCATGCCCTGAAACTCCTGCACTGAAACTACTCTCAAGCCCTGAATCTCATGCTCTGAAACTCGTGCACTCAATCTCATGCCCTCAAGTTCCTGCACTGAAACTCATGCCCTGAACCTCATGCCCTGAAACTCAAGCCCTGAATCTCATGCCCTGAAACTCATGCCCTAAATCACATACCCTGAAAGTCCTGCCCTGAAACTCATGCACTGAAACTCTTGCCCTGAATCACATGCCCTAAAACTCCTGCCCTGAATCATCTTCACACAAACTCATGCCCTGAATTACATGCCCTGAAATACCTGCCCTGAATCTCATGCCCTGAAACTCATGCCCTGAATCTCATGCCCTGAAACTACTGCACTGAAACTCATGCCATGAATCTCATATCCTGAACCTCACGCCCTGAATTACATGCCCTGAAACTCCTGCCCTGAAACTCATGCCCTGAAACTCATGCCCTGAATCTCCTGTCCTAAAACTCATGCCCTGAATATCATTCACTGAATCTCATGCCCTGAAACTCCTGCACTGAAACTCATGCCATGAATCTCATATCCTGAAACTCACGCCCTGAATCACATGCCCTGAAACTGCTGCCCTGAAACTCATCCCTGAAACTCATGCCCTGAATCTCATGCCCTGAATCTCATGCCCTGAAACTCATGCCCTAAATCACATACCCTGAAAGTCCTGCCCTGAAACTC
Organism: Mobula birostris; assembly: GCF_030028105.1. Taxonomy (NCBI): domain Eukaryota; kingdom Metazoa; phylum Chordata; class Chondrichthyes; order Myliobatiformes; family Myliobatidae; genus Mobula; species Mobula birostris. The sequence goes on along the minus strand of NW_027276108.1, from coordinate 7,558 downwards.
ATGCACTGAAACTCTTGCCCTGAATCACATGCCCTAAAACTCCTGCCCTGAATCATCTTCACACAAACTCATGCCCTGAATTACATGCCCTGAAATACCTGCCCTGAATCTCATGCCCTGAAAATCATGCCCTGAATCTCATGCCCTGAAATTCCTGCCCTCAAACTCCTGCACTGAAACTCATGCCCTGATTCTCATGCCCTGAAACTCCTGCACTGAAACTCATGCCATGAATCTCATATCCTGAAACTCACGCCCTGAATCACATGCCCTGAAACTGCTGCCCTGATACTCATCCCTGAAACTCATGCCCTGAATCTCATGCCCTGAATCTCATGCCCTGAAACTCCTGCTCTGAAACACCTGCCCTGCATCTCCTGCCCTGAAAATCATGCCCTGAATCTCAGGCGCAGAATCTCATGCTCTGAAACTCGTGCACTGAATCTCATGCCCTCAAGTTCCTGCACTGAAACTCATGCCCTGAATCTCATGCCCTGAAACTCATGCGCTGAATCTTCTGCCCAGAAACTCATGCCCTGAATTACATGCCCTGAAATACCTGCCCTGAATCTCATGCCCTGAAACTCATGGCCTGAATCTCATGCCCTGAAACTTCTGCACTGAAACTCATGCACTGAAACTCATGCCCTGAATCTCTTGCCCTGAATCTCATGCTCTGAAACTCGTGCACTGAATCTCATGCCCTCAAGTTCCTGCACTGAAACTCATGCCCTGAATCTCATGCCCTGAAACTCATGCCCCGAATCTCATGCCCTGAATCTCATGCCCTGAAACTCCTGCACTGAAACACCGGCCCTGAATCTCCTGCCCTGAAAATCATGCCCTGAATCTCATGCCCTGAATCTCATGCTCTGAAACTCGTGCACTGAATCTCATGCCCTCAAGTTCCTGCACTAAAACTCATGCCCTGAAACTCAAGCCCTGAATCTCATGCCCTGAAACTCATGCCCTAAATCACATACCCTGAAACTCCTGCCCTGAAACTCATGCACTGAAACTCATGCCCTGAATCACATGCCCTAAAACTCCTGCCCTGAATTTTCTGCCCAGAAACTCATGCCCTGAATTACATGCCCTGAAATACATGCCCTGAATCTCATGCCCTGAAACTCATGGCCTGAATCTCATGCCCTGAAACTTCTGCACTGAAACTGATGCACAGAAACTCATGCCCTGAATCACATGCCCTAAAACTCCTGCCCTGAATCATCTGCCCAGAAACTCATGCCCTGAATTACATGCCCTGAAATACCTGCCCTGAATCTCATGCCCTGAAACTCATGCCCTGAATCTCATGCCCTGAAACTCCTGCACTGAAACTCATGCCATGAATCTCATATCCTGAAACTCACGCCCTGAATTACATGCCCTGAAACTCCTGCCCTGAAACTCATGCCCTGAAACTCATGCCCTGAAACTCATGCCCTGAATCTCCTGTCCTAAAACTCATGCCCTGAATATCATTCACTGAATCTCATGCCCTGAAACTCCTGCACTGAAACTCAAGCCCTGAATCACATGCCCTAAAACTCCTGCCCTGAATCATCTGCCCAGAAACTCATGCCCTGAATTACATGCCCTGAATTACCTGCCCTGAATCTCATGCCCTGAAACTCATGCCCTGAATCTCATGCCCTGAAACTCCTGCACTGAAACTCATGCCATGAATCTCATATCCTGAAACTCACGCCCTGAATTACATGCCCTGAAACTCCTGCCCTGAAACTCATGCCCTGAAACTCATGCCCTGAAACTCATGCCCTGAATCTCCTGTCCTAAAACTCATGCCCTGAATATCATTCACTGAATCTCATGCCCTGAAACTCCTGCACTGAAACTCAAGCCCTGAATCTCATGCTCTGAAACTCGTGCGCTCAATCTCATGCCCTCAAGTTCCTGCACTGAAACTCATGCCCTGAACCTCATGCCCTGAAACTCAAGCCCTGAATCTCATGCCCTGAAACTCATGCCCTAAATCACATACCCTGAAAGTCCTGCCCTGAAACTCATGCACTGAAACTCTTGCCCTGAATCACATGCCCTAAAACTCCTGCCCTGAATCATCTTCACACAAACTCATGCCCTGAATTACATGCCCTGAAATACCTGCCCTGAATCTCATGCCCTGAAACTCATGCCCTGAATCTCATGCCCTGAAATTCCTGCCCTCAAACTCATGCACTGAAACTCATGCCCTGAATCTCATGCCCTGAAACTCCTGCACTGAAACTCATGCCATGAATCTCATATCCTGAAACTCACGCCCTGAATCACATGCCCTGAAACTGCTGCCCTGATACTCATCCCTGAAACTCATGCCCTGAATCTCATGCCCTGAATCTCATGCCCTGAAACTCCTGCTCTGAAACACCTGCCCTGCATCTCCTGCCCTGAAAATCATGCCCTGAATCTCAGGCCCTGAATCTCATGCTCTGAAACTCATGCCCTGAACCTCATGCCCTGAAACTCACGCCCTGAATCACATGCCCTGAAACTGCTGCCCTGATACTCATCCCTGAAACTCATGCCCTGAATCTCATGCCCTGAATCTCATGCCCTGAAACTCCTGCTCTGAAACACCTGCCCTGCATCTCCTGCCCTGAAAATCATGCCCTGAATCTCAGGCCCTGAATCTCATGCTCTGAAACTCATGCCCTGAACCTCATGCCCTGAAACTCAAGCCCTGAATCTCATGCCCTGAAACTCATGCCCTGAACCTCATGCCCTGAAACTCAAGCCCTGAATCTCATGCCCTGAAACTCATGCCCTAAATCACATACCCTGAAACTCCTGTCCTGAATCATCTCCCCAGAAACTCATGCCCTGAATTACATGCCCTGAAATACCTGCCCTGAATCTCATGCCCTGAAAGACAAGCCCTGAATCTCATGCCCTGAAACTCCTGCTCTCAAACTCATGCACTGAAACTCATGCCCTGAATCTCATGCCTTGAAACTCCTGCCCTCAAACTCATGCACTGAAACTCATGCCCTGAATCTCATGCCTTGAAACTCCTGTACTGAATCTCATGCCCTGAAACTAATGCCCTGAATCTCATGCCCTGAAACTCCTGCACTGAAACTCATGCCATGAATCTCATATCCTGAAACTCACGCCCTGAATTACATGCCCTGAAACTCCTGCCCTGAAACTCATGCCCTGAAACTCATGCCCTGAAACTCATGCCCTGAAACTCATGCCCTGAATCTCCTGTCCTGAAACTCATGCACTGAATCTCATACCCTAAAGTTCCTGCACTGAAACTCATGCCCTGAAACTCATGTCCTGAATCTCATTCCCTGAAACTCATGTCCTGAAATTTATGCCCTGAATCGCATGTCGTGAAACTCTTGCACTGAAACTCCGGCCCTGAAAATGATGCCCTGAATCTCATGCACTGAAACTCATGCCCTGAATCTCATGCCCTGAAACTCCTGCACTGAAACATCTGCCCTGAATCTCCTGCCCCGAAACTTATGCCCTGAATCTCATGCCCTGAATCTCACGCTCTGAAACTCGTGCACTGAATCTCATTACCTCAAGTACCTACCCTGAAACTCATGCCCTGAATCTCATGCCCTGAAACTCATGCCATGAATCTCATATCCTGAAACTCACGCCCCGAATCACATGCCCTGAAACTCCTTGCCTGAAACACATGCCCTGAAACTCATGCCCTGAATCTCATGCCCTGAATCTCCAGTCCTGAAACTCATGCCCTGAATCTCATGCCCTGAAATTGCAGCACTGAAACACCTGCCCTGAATCTCCTGCCCTGAATCTCATGCTCTGAAACTCGTGCACTCAATCTCATGCCCTCAAGTTCCTGCACTGAAACTCATGCCCTGAAACTCAAGCCCTGAATCTCATGCCCTGAAACTCATGCCCTAAATCACATACCCTGAAACTCCTGCCCTGAAACTCATGCACTGAAACTCATGCCCTGAATCACATGCCCTAAAACTCCTGCCCTGAATCTTCTGCCCAGAAACTCATGCCCTAAATAACATGCCCTGAAATACATGCCCTGAATCTCATGCCCTGAAACTCATGGCCTGAATCTCATGCCCTGAAACTTCTGCACTGAAACTGATGCACTGAAACTCATGCCCTGAATCACATGCCCTAAAACTCCTGCCCTGAATCATCTGCCCAGAAACTCATGCCCTGAATTACATGCCCTGAAATACCTGCCCTGAATCTCATGCCCTGAAACTCATGCCCTGAATCTCATGCCCTGAAACTCCTGCACTGAAACTCATGCCATGAATCTCATATCCTGAAACTCACGCCCTGAATTACATGCCCTGAAACTCCTGCCCTGAAACTCATGCCCTGAAACTCATGCCCTGAATCTCCTGTCCTAAAACTCATGCCCTGAATATCATTCACTGAATCTCATGCCCTGAAACTCCTGCACTGAAATTCAAGCCCTGAATCTCATGCTCTGAAACTCGTGCACTCAATCTCATGCCCTCAAGTTCCTGCACTGAAACTCCTGCCCTTAATCTCATGCTCTGAAACTCGTGCACTCAATCTCATGCCCTCAAGTTCCTGCACTGAAACTCATGCCCTGAACTTCATGCCGTGAAACTCAAGCCCTGAATCTCATGCCCTGAAACTCATGCCCTAAATCACATACCCTGAAAGTCTTGCCCTGAAACTCATGCACTGAAACTCTTGCCCTGAATCACATGCCCTAAAACTCCTGCCCTGAATCATCTTCACACAAACTCATGCCCTGAATTACATGCCCTGAAATACCTGCCCTGAATCTCATGCCCTGAAACTCATGCCCTGAATCTCATGCCCTGAAATTCCTGCCCTCAAACTCCTGCACTGAAAATCATGCCCTGAATCTCATGCCCTGAAACTCCTGCACTGAAACTCATGCCATGAATCTCATATCCTGAAACTCACGCCCTGAATCACATGCCCTGAAACTACTGCCCTGAAACTCATCCCTGAAACTCATGCCCTGAATCTCATGCCCTGAATCTCATGCCCTGAAACTCCTGCTCTGAAACACCTGCCCTGCATCTCCTGCCCTGAAAATCATGCCCTGAATCTCAGGCCCTGAATCTCATGCTCTGAAACTCGTGCACTGAATCTCATGCCCTCAAGTTCCTGCACTGAAACTCATGCCCTGAATCTCATGCCCTGAAACTCATGCCCTGAATCTTCTGCCCAGAAACTCATGCCCTGAATTACATGCCCTGAAATACCTTCCCTGAATCTCATGCCCTGAAACTCATGGCCTGAATCTCATGCCCTGAAACTTCTGCACTGAAACTCATGCACTGAAACTCATGCCCTGAATCACATGCCCTAAAACTCCTGCCCTGAATCATCTGCCCAGAAACTCATGCCCTGAATCTCCTACCCTGAAACTCATGCCCGGAATCTCATGCCCTGAAACTCCTGCACTGAAACTCATGCCCTGAATCTCATGCCCTGAAACTCCTGCACTGAAACACATGCCATGAATCTCATATCCTGAAACTCACGCCCTGAATTACATGCCTTGCAACTCATGCCCTGAAACTCATGCCTGAATCTCCTGTCCTGAAACTCATGCCCTGAATCTCATGCCCTGAATCTCCTGCACTGAAACACCTGCCCTGAATCTCCTGCCCTGAAAATCATGCCCTAAATCTCATGCCCTGAATCTCATGCTCTGAAACTCGGCACTGAATCTCATGCCCTCAAGTTCCTGCACTGAAACTCATGGCCTGAATCTCATGCCCTGAAACTCATGCCCTGAACCTCATGCCCTGAAACTCAAGCCCTGAATCTCATGCCCTGAAACTCATGCCCTAAATCACATACCCTGAAACTCCTGCCCTGAAACTCATGCACTGAAACTCTTGCCCTGAATCACATGCCCTAAAACTCCTGCCTTGAATCATCTGCCCAGAAACTCATGCCCTGAATTACATGCCCTGAAATACCTGCGCTGAATCTCATGTCCTGAAACTCACGCCCTGAATCTCATGCCCTGAAACTCCTGCCCTCAAACTCATGCACTGAAACTCATGCCCTGAATCTCATGCCTTGAAACTCCTGCCCTCAAACTCATGCACTGAAACTCATGCCCTGAATCTCATGCCTTGAAACTCATGCCCTGAATCTCATACCCTGAAATTCCTGCCCTCAAACTCATGCACTGAAACTCATGCCCTGAATCTCATGCCTTGAAACTCCTGCCCTCAAACTCATGCACTGAAATTCATGCCCTGAATCTCATATCCTGAAACTCACGCCCTGAATCACATGCCCTGAAACTCCTGCCCTGAAACGCATGCCCTGAAACTCATGCCCTGAAACTCATGCCCTGAATCTCATGCCCTGAAACGCCTGCACTGAAACACCTGGCCTGAATCTCCTGCCCTGAAAATCATGCCCCGAATCTCATGCCCTGAATCTCATGCTCTGAAACTCGAGCACTGAATCTCATGCCCTCAAGTTCCTCCACTGAAACTCATGCCCTGAATCTCATGCCCTGAAACTCATGCCCTAAATCACATACCCTGAAACTCCTGCCCTGAAACTCATGCACTGAAACTCATGCCCTGAATCACATGCCCTAAAACTCATGCCCTGAATCATCGGCCCAGAAACTCATGCCCTGAATTACATGCCCTGAAATACCTGCCCTGAATCTCATGCCCTGAAACTCCTGCCCTCAAACTCATGCACTGAATCTCATGCCCTGAATCTCATGCCTTGAAACTCCTGCCCTCAAACTCATGCACTGAAACTCATGCCCTGAATCTCATGCCCTGAAACACCTGCACTGAAACTCATGCCATGAATCTCATATCCTGAAACTCACGCCTTGAATCACATGCCCTGAAACTCCTGCCCTGAAACTCATGCCCTGAAACTCATACCCTGAAACTCATGCCCTGAATCTCATGCCCTGAATCTCGTGCCCTGAAACTCCTGCACTGTAACACCTGCCCTGAATCTCCTGCCCTGAAAATGAGGCCCTGAATCTCATGCCCTGAATCTCATGCCCTGAAACTCATGCCCTGACACTCATGCCCTGAATCTCCTGTCCTGAAACTCATGCCCTGAATCTCATGCCCTGAATCTCATGCCCTGAAACTCCTGCACTGAAACACCTGCCCTGAATCTCCTGCCCTGAAAATCATGCCCTGAATCTCATGCCCTGAATCTCATGCTCTGAAACTCATGCCCTGAATCTCAAGCCCTGAATCTCATGCCCTGAAACTCATGCCCTACATCACATACCCTGAAACTCCTGCCCTGAAACTCATGCACTGAAACTCATGCCCTGAATCACATGCCCTAAAACTCATGCCCTGAATCATCTGCCCAGAAACTCATGCCCTGAATTACATGCCCTGAAATACCTGCCCTGAATCTCATGCCCTGAATCTCATGGCCTGAAACTCCTGCCCTCAAACTCATGCACTGAAACTCATGCCCTGAATCTCATGCCTTGAAACTCCTGCCCTCAAACTCATGCACTGAAACTCATGCCCTGAATCTCATGCCCTGAAACACCTGC